>NC_080545.1:100062150-100274650 GCF_028640845.1 Ahaetulla prasina | reverse complement strand
GGTATAATAGTTTTGGGAAAAATTTTTTTAGCATATGTTTGTTTTATTTTTAACTATACCTTGTGTTTGTTCCGGGAAGCCAGGGGGGGAGGGGGAGGGGGTTTGTGAAGGGAAAGGGGTTGGGGGGAAAGGGGGGAAAAATTTTTGTAAAACTTTTTGAATAAAAAAAAAAAATGCTAGAAGGAAGGGGAGGTTTCTGGACAGGAGGAGGAGGAGGAGCAAAGATGACAATTGCGGGGTCCTTGGTGCTGATCTTTGTGGTTTTCTTGCAGATGTTGCCATGATCAATGCTCTAGCACTGATGATGTTACCGAGTTGGGTCATGAAACGTCTGCAAGAAAACTTCCAAGCTCAGAGGGCACCCAGGACCCTACAGTCCCTCTTCCTCCTCTTGCTACCCCTCTTCCTTTTCTTCTTCCTCCTCCTTCCCTTCTCCTTCTCCTCTACTCCCTAAATCCCACTCCTTTCTGGCACTGATGATGTTACCTACTTGGCTCATGAAACGTCAGCAAGAAAACCGCCAAGCTCAGAGAGCACCAAGGGCCCCGCAGGTCATCCGTTTACCTGGAAAGGGCGAGAATTTCCCACCCACCGGTCTCCCCTCCGATCTCCCACCCGTTGGGCACCTTCTGAAGAAGCGTCTCAGGGTCTTCGCCCAGGCCCCCCCCTTCTCCCTTCCTTACCTGAGAGACGGGCGAGTTGTTCAGAATGGGGCTGATGTGCTCAGTGGCCAGATCGGCACAAGCGGACATCCCGAGCGTGGCCACCAGTAGAATGACCACGGCTCTCCAGCGGGACCAGTGGACCACTGCGCTGTGATGGTGACCAGGCACTACGAGAAAGCCAGAAAATGCTCCCGGGTGAAATGCTCCCGGTTCGGATCGGATCGCCCAAACCGGTAGCAATGGCGGCGGGTGGTTCGGAGAACTGGTAGCAAAAATCCCTGCCCCCCCCTCTCCGCTCATGCCCGGCTGAGCCGCGCGATCATCAGAGGTTGTTTTTTTTTTTTACTTTTAAAAGCATTTTTTCCTTCGGCTGAAAAAATGCTTTTAAAAGTAAAAAAAAGCCTCTGATGATCGTGCGGCTCAGCTGGGATCGTCAGAACCCTTTAAAAGCATTTTCTCTACAAGCTCTTTAGCTGAAGAGGCTGTTAAAAATGCTTTTAAAAGGCTCTGATGATCCCTGCTAAGTTGCCTGATCGTCAGAGGCTTTTAAAAGCATTTTTTACAACCTCTTCCCCCGAAGAGGTTGTAGAAAAAATGCTTTTAAAAGGAAAAAAAAAAGGCTCGGATGATCACGCAGCTCAGCTGGGATCATCAGAACCCTTTAAAAGCATTTTTTCTACAACCTCTTTAGCCGACGAGGCTGTTAAAAAGATGCTTTTAAAAGGCTCCTCTGACGATCCCAGCTGAGTTGCCTTATCGTCAGAGGCTTTTAAAAGCATTCTGCCGAAGAGAAAAAAATGCTTTTAAAAGTAAAAAAGAAAAAGTTGGCCACACCCACCCAGTCACATTAGCCCTTCCCCCACCAAGCCACGCCCACAGAACCGGTAGTAACAAATTTTACATTTCACCCCTGCAGAAAAGGGTCCTCAGTGGGTGGAGGAGGGGCTTTCCTCATCTCTGGCTCAACTTGGACCCCCCCCACAGGAAAAATTTACAAATAAACAGCCTCCCCCAAAAGAGTTTATTTCCACGGCAAGGTGGAAGGAAGGGGGGGGGGCTGAGGTCCTAATTTGCGGTCAAGAGGAAAATCGGACTGAAAAATTTCCTGCACATGATGGACCAGTTCAGGGGTGAAATCCAATTTTTTTCCCTACCGGTTCTGTGGGTGTGGCTTGGTGAGCTTGGCAGGGAAAGAATACTGCAAAATCCCCATTCCCACCCCACTCCAGGGGAAGGACATTGCAAAATCCCCATTCCCACCCCACTCTGGGGCCAGCCAAAAGTGGTATTTGCCGGTTCTCCGAACTACTCAAAATTTCCGCTACCGGTTCTCCAGAACCTGTCAGAACCTGCTGGGTTTCACCCCTGGACCAGTTACTCTGACACACCTGCGTCGCCCTGCGCAAAAGGACCAGCAAGTCCTCGGCTTATAACCGTTTGTTTAGTGACCGAAGTTACAACAACCCTGGACTTGGGACCATTTTTTACACTTAACGACCGTTGCTTAACGTCCCCATGGTCACGAATCGACATTCGGACGCCAGGCAGCCGATTCAATCTTCTACCTTGCAACCTGTCTGTTGAGCGACTTGGAACCAAAGACAACTTACTGTGGCAGTCGCTGATGTGGATGTCGTAGATGTGGGAGTGGGTCTTCAGGGTGAAGACGAGCCCGATGATATACGCAGCCGGGAGCATCAAAGACACGGTGTACACCAGCGGCCTGCCAGGTGGAAAGCAATACGCAGAATGCAGAACAAGAGAGTTGGAGGGGACCTTGGAGGTCTTCTAGTCCAGCCCCCTGCTCAGGCAGGAGACCCTTACAAAAATCACACAGTTGGAAGGGACCTTGGAGGTCTTCTAGTCAAACCCCCTGCTCAAGCAGGAGACCCTATAACCATTATTATTTTATTATTATTTATTTTGTCCTCTCTCCATAGCATTTCTGATTAGTGGGTTAGTAGTTATTTGTTGTTTAGGTTGTGTTGTATTTATTTGTTGTCTAGGTTGAGTTGTAGGTTGTGTATTAGGTTGTGAATTGTGTAATAATAGATGAGTTGGGAAGAGATTTATTTCAGTTGAGTTGTCATTTTTTAGTGTTGAAATTTGTTTTATCAAGTTAGTGAAACTTTGTTCAATAATCGTTAGGATTTTTTTTTCTAAGTTTTGTTCAATATCTTGTATTTTTTTTCCCTAGGTTTTGTTCAATAGCTAGTAATCTTTTGTCTAAGTTTTGTTCAATAGTTGTTAATCTTGTTTCTAAGATTTTATCAGCATTGGATTTTCTGGCTGGCATAGTGATATTTTGAGTTTTTATGTAATTGGTATTGAAGTAGCGTCTTTCTTATTTCTTTGTTTTATTTCACACTCTTTCCAATTTTAGTAATGAGGAAGTATCTCTCACTAATCAAATATTTCTTAATTTTCTCTCTCTCTCTAACTTTATATGGCAATTACTATGGCAATTGCTATGGTAATGGGGAATCACTATGGTAACGGTGAAATTCGGCGGGAAATTTAAAATGCTGAGAATGGGTGATTGAAGAAGCCCCTTTAAGGGTGGCCACAATGGCGGGAGTTTCAAAAAAGTCAATAGGAGCTTGGAGACTGGAGTCTCCTCAGAACTCACCAGCGGTGGCTTGGCGGCTTTAATTCCTGGTTGCTGCTTGGCTTTATTTATTTATTTATTTATTTACCGTTTCATACAAATGGTTATCGGAATTCTTCTTAAAAACCTCCAGCGATGGAGCATCCACAACTTCTGGTGGCAAGGAGTTCCACTGATTAATTGTGCTCATTGTCGGGAAATTCCTACTTAATTCCAGGTTGCTTCTCTCCTTAATGAGTTTCCATCCGTCGCTTCTTTCTGGGGCTTTAGAGCAGGGGGTCTCCAACCTTGGCCATTTGAAGCCTGGCGGACTTCAACTCCCAGAATTCCCCAGCCAGCTTTGCTGGCTGGGGGGTTCTGGGAGTTGAAGTCCGCCAGGCTTCAAGTTGCCAAGGTTGGAGACCCCTGCTTTAAAGAATCTTCCCCTGGGACTATCCTCCAGACCAGGGAAGTTTTGAAGTTTTGACTAACTACCTGATCGGGGGGGCCTTCTGGATGGGTTGGGACTACAGCTCCCATATTCCTTGACAGCTGGGATTTCTAATTGTAATCCCCCCCTCCCCCCGTCTATAGACTCCCCCTTTGGAGAAGGTTGGCTCAGGAAGATTATCTGAAACGGTTTGAACCAGGGGTCTCCAACTTTGGCTACTTTTAAGTTTTGTGGACTTCAACTTCCAGAATTCTCCAGCCAGCATTCTACTAGCGCCAATAAGGGAATCTGATGGCTTGCTAGCTAAGTGTTTTGTGAGAACAAGGTCACAAATAAATCCCCAACTCCTCTGACCAATTATTGGAAGGGAGGAGCATATCAATGCGGACACTTATTTTGGTCTAGGTGACGGTGAGTTCTAGTCCCGGTTTAGGCACGAAAGCCAGCTGGGTGACTTTGGGCCAATCACCAGGAAACGATGAGTTCTAGTTCCACCTTAGGCATGAAAGCTGGCTGGGTGACTTTGGGCCAATCACCAGGAGACGGTGAGTTCTAGTCCTGCCTTAGGTATGAAAACCAGCTGGGTGACTTTGGGCCAATCACCAGGAGACGGTGAGTTCTAGTCCTGCCTTAGGTATGAAAACCAGCTGGGTGACTTTGGGCCAATCACCAGGAGACG
Source organism: Ahaetulla prasina (assembly GCF_028640845.1). Lineage (NCBI taxonomy): Eukaryota > Metazoa > Chordata > Lepidosauria > Squamata > Colubridae > Ahaetulla > Ahaetulla prasina. The sequence goes on along the minus strand of NC_080545.1, from coordinate 100,270,268 downwards.
ATGAGTTCTAGTTCCACCTTAACATGAAAGCTGGCTGGGTGACTTTGGGCCAATCACCAGGAGACGGTGAGTTCTAGTCCTGCCTTAGGGATGAAAACCAACTGGGTGACTTTGGGCCAATCGCCAGGAGACGGTGAGTTCTAGTCCTGTCTTTAGTCATAAAAGCTGGCTGGGTTACTTTGGGCCAGTCCCCCTCCCTCCCTCTCTCAGCCGAGCCCACCTCACAGGATTGTTGCTGTGAGGAAAATCGGAGGGGAATGTTGCGTTGGATCATTTGTAAGCTGCCTAGAGACACCTTGTAAGCCTAGAAATTTAATAAACACATAAATACGTTCGCCGCCTTGAGTTACTTGTAAATGTAACCAAGGTGGCATGCAAATAAAATAAAAATAAAGCTGAAAATAAAATAATATAATAAAATAAAAAATAAAATATTAAATATTAAAATAAAATATAAATAAAATATTAAAATAAATAAGAAATAAAATATAAATAAAATATTAAAATAAATAAGAAATAAAATCAAATCAAATATATATCAGATCAGATCAGATCAGATCAGATCACATAACATAACATAACATAACATAACATAACATAACATAATATATAATAATATAAAATCTTCTCAGCAAGAGCTACTCACTCAATATGGCTGTAGTAGAGAGTCCCATTGTTCTCCATCTACCAAGACAGAAGGTCAGAGATGCCTAGTCAAGACCCACACATCCAAACCTCCTTTGACCCCTCGCCCTCCCCCTCAAAAAAACCCAGCAAGCCCTAAACTTCTAACTCAGGGGTCTGCAAACTTGGCTCTTTTAAGACTTGCGGACTTCAACTCCCAGAGTTCCTCAGCCAGCTTTGCTGAGGAACTCTGGGAATTGAAGTCCGCAAGTCTTAAAAGAGCCAAATTTGCAGACCCCTGTTCTAACCTAACCGGCTGATGCCACCTTAAGACCCTCAGGTATGTTGGGACTACAAATCCAAGCTTCCCCAGCCCTCCCACCAACCCAATACAGTCGGAAGGTGCCAAGGCTCTGAGGCATCGGTTTTCATCGGCAGCTGAAAGGATGCATCAACGAGGCGCCATGTGAAACCCGCAGGAAGGTCATCCTGCTCACCAGATCGAAGTGACAGCTTTGGCAGACGTAGTGCCCGGGTGGTTCGTGGGTAAAATTCTGGCATTCCCCGCAGACCAGCCTTCCGTAGACTTTGGAGAAGAGAGTTGGGGCAAACACACCTGGCAGGGAAAGGAATGCGGTGAGGAGCGTTCATATGCGATGCCACCCTTGAGGGAAAAACCCACCCAGATCACAGGGCAGTGGCTGACTGGCACAGGATAGAGAATCCCTTAGAATCCCCTCCAGTAGCTAAATCAGAGGAGGAAGAGGAGGCGTGGGAGTTGGGGTCGGCATCAAGGCAACCTGAGGGCTCCAAGGGGGAAGAGGGAATGGAGCTGGCAGAGAGAGGGGGGGGCAGAGCCTGGGCTGTCCGTCAACCCTCAGATGGAGAATCAAGAGCCCCCAGGTCTGGAGGTGGCTGATGAGGAAGAGAAGAAAAAGCTGGGTCCAGTGCCTGACGCAGAGATGCACAGAAGGCAAGAGGAGAGGAGAGCAGTGGAAATCTATGGGCTGGTCCTTGGGACGGAAAAGCCATGGCTGCTAACAAAGCCCCACCCTAGCTTTGGGGATAAAATTTAGGGGGCGGAGATGAATAGATGTGGCAGACAACTCTTCATCTTTACAGCCGGACGGTCTATCCATCCATCCACCTCTATCCATCCATCCATCCATCCATCCATCCATCATCCATCCATCCATCCCATTTCTATTAGGGATGCTTGGAGATTGATCAGATCCACCTAGAAGCTCCCCCATTAAAGGCAGAACTGGCTTTCAGCTCAAAGGGCGATGTTTCAGACGGGGTCTGGACCCCCGCACAGCTTACCCCCCACCGACAGAAACAAGAGAGCGGAGCTGATCCCGGCCGACCGGCTGTTGAACCTTTGCTCCTGATGTCGGATGCCACCAATCACCATGCAGAGGCCCTGCGATGGGGGGAATTGGGTGGGGGGAGAGAGAGAGGAGGAGGAGGTTAAAGAAAAGAGGGGAAGGAGAGGAGATGGAGGGAGGGAGAGAGAGGGAGGGAGGGAGGGAGGGGGAGGAAGAGAGGAAGGGGGAAGGAGGAAGAGAGAGGGAGAAGAAGAGAGAGAGAGGGAGGGATGGGGAGGGAGGGAGGGAGGGGGAAAGAGGGAGAATAAGAGAGAGAGAGAGAGAGGGAGAGAGAGGGAGGGACGGGGAGGAAGAGAGAGAGGGGAGGATGGAGGGACGGTGAGGGAGGGAGGAAGGAGGGGAGGTTAGGGAAAGAAAAGGGGAGGAAGGGAGGAGGGGAGGAAGGAGAGAGGAGGCAGAGAGGGAGGAGGGAGAGAGGAGGGAGGAGGGGAGGGAGGGAGAGGGAGAGAGAGGCACAAGGTGATAGAGAGATCGAGGGAGAGAGAGAAGGAGGGAGGGAAGAAGAGGAGGAAGGAGGAAGGGAGGAGAGAGAGGGAGGGAGGAGAGGAGGAGGGGAGCATTATGGAAAGAAAAGGGGAGGAAGGAGGGAGGGAGGAAGGGAGAGAGAGAGGAAGGGAGGGAGGGGGAGGGAAATGGGGAGAGAGAGGGAAGGAGAGAAAGGCAGAAGGAGATAAGAGATGGAGGGAGAGGGAGAAGTAGGGGGTGGGAGGGGAGGAAGGGAGGGAAGGGAGAGAGAGAGAGAGAGAGAGAGAAGGAGGAGAAGAAGGGGAAGCACTTTCAAAATCTTGGCGCCGAACTTGGATTAAATAGCATTTCCCCACCACCCCCAAAGCCAAGAATGGACCGGAGGCTCCCTGGAAACGGACTGAAGGCCGAAGTCTCACCGGGATGAAGAGGACGCAGCCCAAGAGGGTCCCGGTCAGGGCGGACTTGACGATCTCCTCGTAGCACCGGTTCTTCTCCCGAGCCCCCTTGATGAGGGCCGTGATGTAGAAGGTGAGCTCCGTGATGGAGCCAAACGTGGCGTTGACCACGGCCCCCACCGCAAAGTTGCTTTGCGCCGAGATGCTGGAGGAAAGAGAGAGAGAGAGAGAGAGGAAGAGAATAACGGAATCACAGAGTTGGAAGGGGGACCTCAGAGGTCTTCTAGTCCAGGGGTCTCCAACCTTGGCCACTTGAAGCCTGGAGGACTTCAACTCCCAGAATTCCCCAGCCAGCTTTCAGTTTTCACTTGAGCCTCCAGGCTTCAAGTGGCCAAAGTTGGAGACCCCTGTTGTAGTCCAGCCCTCTGCCATGATGGAACAGCCACAACTTTTAAACTTTTAAATTTTAAATTTTAAATTTTAAATTACACAAATTTTATCGATTTTAAATTTTCTACTAATTTTAAATGGGGTTTGGTTTTATAAATTTTAAAGTTCTAGGCTAATTATAATAAGTTTTTTAACTGCATTTTAAATTGTATACTGTGGTGTTTGTATTTTATTGTTGCCTGTACACCGCCCTGAGTCCTTCGGAAGAAGGGCGGTATAAAAATCAAATAAATAAATAAATAAATAAATAAACTTCTGGAGGCAAGGAGTTCCACCGGTTAATTGTTTTCACCGCCAGGAAATTTCTCCTGAGCTCTAGACTGGGAGAGGGAGAAGACAGACGGCCAGTCGTGTGGACAAAAGGTCCCTGACCTTTGACCCAAAGAGGCATTGAAGGGTCACTCTGACATCATCAGTCCTTGGGGCTCTACCACTAGATAATCCCATGGCTTGGCTTAAGCGAAACGGGACCTGATACATCTAGTCCTCGATTTACAACCACAACGGAGCCCCATATTTCTGCTGCTCAGCGCGACGGTCGTTCAGTGGAGCTTGGCCCCGTTTTTACGACCTTTCTTGCTGCAGTTGCAAAGCGAATCGCTGCAGTTCTTAAGCGAGTAACCCAGCCATTAAGTGAATCTGGCTTCCCCGTTGACTTGACTTCTCGGAAGATCGCCAAACGATCACTTTGACCCCGGGACATGCAACTGTCGTAAGTATGAGTCAGTTGCCAAGCATCTGAAATTTGATCACATGACTGCCGGGATACTGCAACGGTCGTTAAGTGTGAACAATGGTCCTATTTCTAAATTCCTTTGTTCAGTGGCCCAAAATCAGAGACACAATGACCAATAGAAGGGGTCTGAGCAGGGGGCTGGGCTAGAACAGGGGTCTCCAACCTTGGCAACTTGAAGCCTGGAGGACTTCAACTCCCAGAATTCTGGGAGTTGAAGTCCTCCAGGCTTCAAGTTGCCAAGGTTGGAGACCCCTGGACTAGAAGACCTCCAAGGTCCCCCTTTCAGCTCTATTCTGTTCTAAGTCTAAGGAGATCTGAAGCTTCATGTGTCAGGAAAAGGCATCTGGTCACTAAACGAACTCTTATAAATCGAGGACTATCTGACCGTTGGACTCGGTTTGGAAGCCAATGCAGAGGTCAGGAATCTGCGCAGAGACGGATAGTCTAACATTCGGATGAAAAGATAAGAAAGAAACAGAATATTTTATGACATGGGACTTATTTTATCAGTGGCTGGATAAAAGAGGTAGAAATTAGGAAAGATTATTGTTATGTAGAAGTAAATGAGGAAAGGTTAAAGGTAAAGGTTCCCCTCGCACATATTTGCTAGTCGTTCCCGACTCTAGGGGGCGGTGCTCATCTCCGTTTCAAAGCCAAAGAGCCAGTGCTGTCCGAAGACGTCTCCGTGGTCATGTGGACGGCATGACTCAACGCCAAAGGCGCACGAAACGCTGTTCCCTTCCCATCAAAGGTGGTCCCTATTTTTTTCTACCTGTATGTTTTTTACCTGCTTTCGAACTGCTAGGTTGGCAGAAGCTGGGACAAGTCACGGGAGCTCACCCCGTTACGCCGCGGCACCAGGGATTCGAACTGCTGAACTGCCGACCTTTCGATCGACAACCTCAACATCCTCAACAGCCCCCGAGCCACCGCGTCCCTTTAGGTTATTACTACCTATTAGCAAGTATTATTATCGTCATCCCCATGATTACTATTATTACTATCGCTAGTAAACGTGACTATTATGATTTCGTAAAAGCGAACGGGACTCAGACAATACACTGTGGACTAAATTTGTATAAAAACGGGAGAAAATTGTATAAATAAATTTTAAAAAAAAAAGAGGTCTGGAATCTTGACAGCGTCAGTTTTTTTATTTCTTGGGACAAGAGGGTAATCAGAGGCTCACCTGGCAATGGCCATGCCGATGTAGTAGGAGAGAGGCATGATGGAGAGCAAAGCCAGAGTGAACTTCGTCACAGAGCTGGTGTAGTAGTTGTGTTTATCAGCGTAGCCCAAAATCAAGGTCACCATGACCAACGGAAGGAGATCTGAAGGTTCGCGGGTCAGGAAAATCGCACCCAGAACCAGGCATTCATTCGGTCGGTCGGGATGGCGGCGAAGAAATGAGCTGGTTGAGCTTCAAAACCAAAGCTCACGGGTAGGATCTGGTTAGTAGTGAGATGGTAGAGCGCTAGAAGTCCATGGCGGTTCACTAAATGGAGGAGTTGGAAATATATCCCGGCACTTTTGCCTTGTGGGTGATTGCTTTGGTGACTGCTGAGCTTGGTTGCTCTCTCGCAGAAGTTTCATGACCCAACTAGGGAACGTCATCGGTGCTAGAAGTGAGAGAGGTTGGGGGGGGAAGAGGAGGAGGAGGAGGGGAGGAGGGGGAGAATGACTGTGGGGGCTTTGGTGATCATTGAGCGTGGTTGTTCTCTTGCAGGCGTTTCATGTCCCAACTAGACAGACTTGAACATTGGGCGCTATCTAACAAAATGAAATTCAACAGTGAAAAAAGTAAGGTTCTACATTTAGGCCAAAAAAACAAAATGCACCAGTACCGTATATGTGGTACCTTGCTCAATAGTAGTACCTGTGAGAGGGATCTTGGAGTCCTAGTGGATAACCATTTAGATATGAGCCAGCAGTGTGCAGCAGCTGTTAAAAAAGCCAACACAGTTCTGGGCTGCATAAACAGAGGGATAGAATCAAGATCACGTGAAGTGTTAGTACCACTTTATAATGCCTTGGTAAGGCCACACTTGGAATATTGCATCCAGTTTTGGTCGCCACGATGTAAAAAAGATGTTGAGACTCTAGAAAGAGTGCAGAGAAGAGCAACAAAGATGATTAGGGGACTGGAGGCTAAAACATATGAAGAACAGTTGCAGGAACTGGGTATGTCTAGTTTAACAACAAGAAGGACTAGGGGAGACATGATAGCAGTCTTCCAATATCTCAGGGGTTGCCACAAAGAAGAGGGAGTCAAGCTGTTCTCCAAAGCACCTGAGGGTAGAACAAGAAGCAATGGGTGGAAACTGATCAAGGAAAGAAGCAACTTAGAACTAAGGAGAAATTTCCTGACAGTTAGAACAATTAATAAGTGGAACGACTTGCCTGCAGAAGTTGTGAATGCTCCAACACTGGAAATTTTTAAGAAAATGTTGGATAACCATCTGACTGAGATGGTGTAGGGTTTCCTGCCTTGGCAGGGGGTTGGACTAGAAGACCTCCAAGGTCCCTTCCAACTCTGTTGTTATGTTATGTTATGTTAGACAACATCATCAGTGCTAGAAGTGAGAAGGGTTTGCGGGGGGAAGAGGAGGAGGAAGAGGAGGAGGAGGGAGGAGGGAGGAGAATGACTGTGGGGCTTTGGTGATCATTGAGCGTGGTTGTTCTCTTGCAGGCGTTTCATGTCCCAACTAGACAGACTTGAACATTGGGCGCTATCTAACAAAATGAAATTCAACAGTGAAAAAAGTAAGGTTCTACATTTAGGCCAAAAAAACAAAATGCACCAGTACCGTATATGTGGTACCTTGCTCAATAGTAGTACCTGTGAGAGGGATCTTGGAGTCCTAGTGGATAACCATTTAGATATGAGCCAGCAGTGTGCAGCAGCTGTTAAAAAGCCAACACAGTTCTGGGCTGCATAAACAGAGGGATAGAATCAAGATCACGTGAAGTGTTAGTACCACTTTATAATGCCTTGGTAAGGCCACACTTGGAATATTGCATCCAGTTTTGGTCGCCACGATGTAAAAAAGATGTTGAGACTCTAGAAAGAGTGCAGAGAAGAGCAACAAAGATGATTAGGGACTGGAGGCTAAAACATATGAAGAACAGTTGCAGGAACTGGGTATGTCTAGTTTAACAAAAGAAGGACTAGGGAGACATGATAGCAGTGTTCCAATATCTCAGGGGTTGCCACAAAGAAGAGGGAGTCAAGCTGTTCTCCAAAGCACCTGAGGGTAGAACAAGAAGCAATGGGTGGAAACTGATCAAGAAAGAAGCAATTTAGAACTAAGGAGAAATTTCCTGACAGTTAGAACAATTAATAAGTGGAACGACTTGCCTGCAGAAGTTGTGAATGCTCCAACACTGGAAATTTTTAAGAAAATGTTGGATAACCATCTGACTGAGATGGTATAGGGTTTCCTGCCTGGGCAGGGGGTTGGACTAGAAGGCCTCCAAGGTCCCTTCCAACTCTGATGATATGTTATGTTATGTTAGACAACATCATCAGTGCTAGAAGTGAGAAGGGTTTGCGGGGGAAGAGGAGGAGGAGGAGGGGAGGAGGGGGAGAATGACTGTGGGGGCTTTGGTGATCATTGAGCGTGGTTGTTCTCTTGCAAACGTTTCATGTCCCAACTAGACAGACTTGAACATTGGGCGCTATCTAACAAAATGAAATTCAACAGTGAAAAAAGTAAGGTTCTACATTTAGGCCAAAAAAACAAAATGCACCAGTACCGTATATGTGGCACCTTGCTCAATAGTAGTACCTGTGAGAGGGATCTTGGAGTCCTAGTGGATAACCATTTAGATATGAGCCAGCAGTGTGCAGCAGCTGTTAAAAAAGCCAACACAGTTCTGGGCTGCATAAACAGAGGGATAGAATCAAGATCAGGTGAAGTGTTAGTACCGCTTTATAATGCCTTGGTGAGATCACATTTGGGATATTGCATCCAGTTTTGGTCACCACGATGTAAAAAAGATGTTGAGACTCTAGAAAGAGTGCAGAGAAGAGCAACAAAGAGGATTAGGGGACTGGAGGCTAAAACATATGAAGAACAGTTGCAGGAACTGGGTATGTCTAGTTTAACAAAAGAAGGACTAGGGAGACATGATAGCAGTGTTCCAATATCTCAGGGGTTGCCACAAAGAAGAGGGAGTCAAGCTGTTCTCCAAAGCACCTGAGGGTAGAACAAGAAGCAATGGGTGGAAACTGATCAAGAAAGAAGCAACTTAGAACTAAGGAGAAATTTCCTGACAGTTAGAACAATTAATCAGTGGAACGACTTGCCTGCAGAAGTTGTGAATGCTCCAACACTGGAAATTTTTAAGAAAATGTTGGATAACCATCTGACTGAGATGGTGTAGGGTTTCCTGCCTTGGCAGGGGGTTGGACTAGAAGACCTCCAAGGTCCCTTCCAACTCTGTTGTTATGTTATGTTATGTTAGACAACATCATCAGTGCTAGAAGTGAGAAGGGTTTGCGGGGGAAGAGGAGGAGGAGGAGGGGAGGAGGGGGAGAATGACTGTGGGGGCTTTGGTGATCATTGAGCGTGGTTGTTCTCTTGCAAACGTTTCATGTCCCAACTAGACAGACTTGAACATTGGGCGCTATCTAACAAAATGAAATTCAACAGTGAAAAAAGTAAGGTTCTACATTTAGGCCAAAAAAACAAAATGCACCAGTACCGTATATGTGGTACCTTGCTCAATAGTAGTACCTGTGAGAGGGATCTTGGAGTCCTAGTGGATAACCATTTAGATATGAGCCAGCAGTGTGCAGCAGCTGTTAAAAAAGCCAACACAGTTCTGGGCTGCATAAACAGAGGGATAGAATCAAGATCACGTGAAGTGTAATACCACTTTATAATGCCTTGGTAAGGCCACACTTGGAATATTGCATCCAGTTTTGGTCACCACGATGTAAAAAAGATGTTGAGACTCTAGAAAGAGTGCAGAGAAGAGCAACAAAGATGATTAGGGGACTGGAGGCTAAAACATATGAAGAACGGTTGCAGGAACTGGGTATGTCTAGTTTAATGAAAAGAAGGACTAGGGGAGACATGATAGCAGTGTTCCAATATCTCAGGGGTTGCCACAAAGAAGAGGGAGTCAAGCTGTTCTCCAAAGCACCTGAGGGTAGGACAAGAAGCAATGGGTGGAAACTGATCAAAGAAAGAAGCAACTTAGAACTAAGGAGAAATTTACTGACAGTTAGAACAATTAATAAGTGGAACGACTTGCCTGCAGAAGTTGTGAATGCTCCAACACTGGAAATTTTTAAGAAAATGTCGGATAACCATCTGACTGAGATGGTGTAGGGTTTCCTGCCTGGGCAGGGGGTTGGACTAGAAGGCCTCCAAGGTCCCTTCCAACTCTGTTGTTATGTTATGTTATGTTAGACAACATCATCAGTGCTAGAAGTGAGAAGGGTTTGCGGGGGGGGGGGAAGAGGAGGAGGAGGAGGAGGGGAGGAGGGGGAGGGGGAGAATGACTGTAGGGTCCTGGGTGATCTCTGAGCTTGGTTGCTCTCTTGAAGACGTTTCATGACCCAACTAGGCAACATCATCAGTGCTAGAAGTGAGAAAGATTTGTGGGGGGGAAGAGGAAGGGGACGAGGAGGAGGAAGAGAACTGTTCGCTCTCTGTTTATATACACGGGGATTGTCCTTGTATGTAAAATCAGCCATCAACAGGCATATAAAGATAACAGCTGCACGCCATTCAAAAGAGATCATGAAAAAGCTACAATTTTAAAATAATAAAATAAAGAGAAGAAGAGAAGAAAAAGAAAAAAGAAACAATTAACACTCAAAGAAGCAGAGATTAACAACAGGGTTAATACGAGAGCAACAATCAAATAGTAAAGAACAGTTTAATCAAGGAACCATCAACACCATTCAACCAATACTGAGAGGACAAACCACTCGTATATAAACAGGGAGCAAACCCCACTTCCCTCCTAGCACTGATGATGTTACCTGGTTGGGTCATGAAACATCTGCAAGAAAACCACCAAGCTCAGAGAGCATCAAGGACCCCACAGTCCTCCTCTTCACAAACCCCACTCCCTTCTAGCTCTGATGATGTCCCCTAGTTGGGTCATGAAACATCTGCAAGCAAGTAGCCAAGCTCAGAGCATCAAGGACCATATAGTCCTCCTCCTCCTCCTCCTCTCCCCTTTTTCCCCCTCCACAAACCCACTCCCTTGAGCCCTGATGATGTTACCTAGTTGGGTCATGAAACGTCTGCAAGAAAACCACCAAGCTCAGAGGGCACCAAGGACCCCACAGTCCTTCTCCTCCTCCTCCTCCTCTCTGCAAATCCCACTCCCTCCTAGTACTGATGATGTTACCTAGTAGGGTTGTGAAACGTGCTAGAAAACCACCATGCTCAGAAAGCACCAAAGACCCTCCACAGTTCAACTCTGAGCTACAAACATTCTCTTCTATTCGCAGTTCCGTACTGTTGATCAGGGAACTCCCTGGACGTTCCGGTGAAGGCCCCCGGGGTCGAGAACTTTCTCCAAGGACCAACAGCAGGTAACTGCCCAGCGCTATTTGGGATCAAGAAGAGGAAAACCACCATGGTGAAGGGCTTCAGGCCAGGCCAGTATCTCAGATGACCTCAGTTGAGCTACAAGGAGGTCCCAACATCCAGTATTTTGACCATACGGTCCTCAAGAGTCAAAGCGGATTTGATGGCATCTCCTTCACCCTTTCTATGACTGGCAGTTCATCTTATGGACATCGGTCAAAGAGAGGAAAGGCTAATGCCCTGCTCAGCGGGTCTCTGAAGACTACAGATGTTGAGGTAGATGTCATGGGAGATGACCACACCTCACCCTCCCTCCCTCCATTGAAAAGGATACTGACGGCAAAGACATTGATCCCATCAACGGCGTATTTGTAATAATACGCGCTGACCGCCCGGTAACAGCAGAGGACCACTTCCGCATCTAAGGGGACTTCCGTCTAGAGCAGAGAAGGAAGACAATAAACCAGATTGTGATCATTTTTGGTTCTAGGGGTGGTGTGGTGGCCTAGAAGTGGAGCTCTCGCCTCACAATCAGGAGGCTGTGAGTTTGATCCTAGGTAGAGGCAGATATTTCTCTCTCTCTGGCCACAATGAGAATACTTCTGGCTGAAAAAAACTCCGTACTGGGGACAGGAAGGGCATCCGGCCAGCAAAACACTCAGACTCCACCCCCGCAAGGGATTATAGGGTCGTTAAAAGACGATGATGTTGCTCATTTTTGGTTCTATTGCATGCAGTTCTCGACTTAAGCCCATAACTGAGCCCCATATTTCCAATGCCAAGCGAGGTCATTAAGTGAATTTTTCCCCGTTTTATGAAATTTATTCCCCTGTTGTTAAGTGAATCACTGCACTTGTTAAAATGAAGGCTATGGAATCAGTTTTGGAAGCCGTTTTTTTCTTTTTAGCTTCCTAACCGCCACATATAAAACTTGGGAGCTTTATTTCGTTGGGGGTGTTTTTTGGAACTCTGACATGACGGTTGTTAAGTGAATCCAGCTTCCCTTGTTGATTTGGCTTGTCGGAAGGCCACGAAAGGGGATCATAACGCACCTGGACACTGCAACCATAGAATTAACAGAATCGGAAGGGACCTTGGAGGTCCTCTAGTCCAGGGGTCCCCAACCTTTCACACCTCAGGGACCACTAAATTCATAATTTTAAATCCCGCGGACCACTAATATGATCTGCCTAATGACTGGCTGGGTGGGCGTGGCTAGGTGGTCGTGTGACTGGGTGGGCGTGGCCATCTAGATGTCACTCATGTGGAGGGGCGCCAAGCCAGCCTCTACTCACCCCTCCCCTCCCAGCCACTCATTCCCCCCCCCCCGGACTCCTTAGGGTCCCAACAGGAAGCAGTTGTTGGAGCCACTGAGAAAGAGTTGGCAAAACAGCTGGCTCAGTTCAAATTGGATGTGACCGAGGAGGCGGCTCAGTAGAAGCGCCTCACTGAGGACTAGGAGCATAGGCTTTCCACGCAGAGGGAAGTCCTGCGGGAGTGCAAGGCCAGGTACCGGCGCCTGGAGGCTCAGCGGGCTGAGATGGTCGGCCAATTCCAGGCCATGAGGCAGTCCCACTGGAACAGGGCCCTCCGGCTCTTCGCCACCAGCCTTCACCCAAAGCCCCACACCAGGAGGCTGAAGCAGACCCCATGTCGGAATTTCTGCCCCCCTCCGACCCACACAAAAAGACCGCGAAGTAGGAGACTCTCTGCAGCAACACAAACGTTGATTGCACGTATCTGTCCCAGGGGCCATAGTTTGAGGACCCCTGATTTAGTGCAATATAAAAATTGCAAATAATTTTTCTGCGGACCACCAACATTTTCTCACGGACCAACAGTGGTCCATGGACCACCAGTTGGTGACCGCTGCTCTAGCCCAACCCCCTGCTTAAGCAGGAAGCCTTTCAGGGGATCACGTGACCCCAGGACACGGCAACCATCGTAAATACGAGTCATGAATTTTGATCATGTGACCCGCCGGGAGGCCGCAATGGTCGTTAAGCATGAAAAACGGTTAAAAGTCCCCTTCTTCCCATCCCGTCGTAACTTCCAACGGTCAGTAAATGAACTGTTGCAATTCGAGGCCCGCCTGGAAAGTCCCCATTCCCCCTGCTCACCTTCCGTAGGCGCTGAATGTGGACGCACTCGGGGGGCAGGAGAAGAATCGTGGTAACAGTACGCAGGCTCATTTTGGCCGTGGGGATGAAGAAGACCAGAAACCAACAGATGACGCAGAGCAGAGCATGGGCGAAGACCAGGAGAGGGAAGCCAGCCAGAAGCCAGACATAGGTGCTACTACGTCGCTACATAGGGTGGGAAAGAGTAAGAGTTATGGCTGACGAGGTGGCGTATTCCCCATGGGGACGAACACGCTTCTCAGGAGCAGACTTTGAAACTATGGATGCAGGGGTGGGATTCTATGGGTTCGGACCGGTTCGGGTGAGCCGGTTCTTCCCGACAATCAGAGGGACCCACCTGCCCACCCGCTGCCAGTTTTGGAAGGCAATTTTCTTAACTGCCACATATTTTAGCTGGGGAAGTTGGGAGGGGGTTGTTGTTGGAGTGGTAGAAAGTTAGTCATAACGACATTCCGTATTCAAGGACTTTTGCCTGCGTCTGATGTAGGCTGCCTGAAGATTGTATCCAATTGAGTGTGAAGAGTTAATTGGACAATATGATGAACTTGTGGATGTGGGGCAGGGCTGTGAACTGTCAACTGAGTGTGGAAAAGCTTTCAGATTCGGGTTTTCCCAGCTGTGCCAACATGACATCTCTAATAAATTGGAACTTTGAGGAACCACATAAAGCCTCAGAGCTTTATTTCATTGGGGGTGTTCCTTAGAACTCTGATACTCGTGCTATTATCCTACCTTTATTTTCTCAGCTGATTCGTGCGGCAGAGCAAATTGCAGTGCCTCAGCTGTGTTTCTCCCCCGAAAAAACGTGGAAGTGAAAATTTCTTCAAATTGCACAGGTGCATGTGGCCTTTCGGGCGCGCTTCAAGGTTCTGGTTACTATCTTCAAAGTGCTCCATGACATAGGACCAGGTTACTTACGGGACCGTCTACTGCCACCGATTGCCTCCCACCAACCCGTACGCTCTCACAGAGAGGGATTCCTTAGGGTGCCGTCCGCCAGGCAGTGCCGGTTGGCGGTCCCCAGGGGAAGGGCCTTCTCTGTGGGGGCTCCCACCCTCTGGAACGAACTTCCCCCAGGACTCCACCAACTTCCTGACCTTCGAACCTTTCGCCGCGAGCTTAAGACACATCTATTTATCTGCGCAGGACTGGCCTAGAATTTTAATTTTAATTTTAATTTAGCTTTTATATGGTTTTTTTTAATTATTTTAATTATAATTTTAAATTTGGCCTAATTCAATAAGTTTTTTAAATATTGTTTTTATCTTGTATTTATTCTTGTGTTTTTATCAGGCTGTAAACCGCCCTGAGTCCTTTGGGAGATAGGGCGGTATAAAAATTTGATTAAATAAATAAATAAATAAAATAAATAAAAAAGTGCGGAATCCCCAAACCGGTTGTTAAACTGGGAGGATCCCACCACTGCACGGACGGGCTTACGAACAACCGTTATTAAGTACTCCTCGACTTATGGCCGCAATCGAGCCTAACATTTGTGTTGCTAAACAAGACATTGTTAGGTGAATTCCGTCCCATTTTTACTGCTTTCCTTGCCACAGGGGTTGAGGGCATCATGGCGGTCGTTAAGGCAGTCACACGGTTGTTAAGTGAATCTGGCTTCACTTGTTGGAAGCTCACAAACGGGGACCCCTGGACGTCGCAACTGTTATAACTGCCAGCCGGTTGCTGAGCATCCTAATTTTGATCACGGGTTGTAAGTGTGAAAAATGGCCATAAATCACATTTTTTCAGTGCTGTTGTAACTTCGGACGGTCACTAAACGAACTGTTTTAAGTCGAGAATTATCTGTACATTACCCAGGAGGGGGTCCCTAAACTTGGCGAGTTTAAGACTTGTGGACTTCAACTCCCAGAATTCCCCAGCCAGCCACTTGCAAAGTTTAAGACCTCTGGTTATGCTCTGGAATTCTGAGAGTTGAAGTCCACAAGTCTTAAAGTGACCAAATTTGGAGATTCCTGCATTACGCCGTTATAAACCTGAACGTGGCAGCTTAGCTCAACCAATCCAGAACGAAGATACTGTTGCGGTCTGCCAGCAGCCTGCAGAGCTGGCAACGGAGTCGGAGAGCAATGCGGCTGAGGAAGAGCGTTGGCCAGTCCTGGAGGCTGGGGAAGGCCCGGATGAGGGCTCTATGTCAAGAGGCAGAGGTGGGGCCAGGGCCATCAGGGAGTGATGTGCGGACTCCGGAGCCTCCAGAGGCTGACAGTAGTGAGGCAGAGGAACAGGAGGAGCCTGCTCCTAATGCACGCATGAGAAGAGCTGCCAGAAGGCAAAAGCAGCTCAAGCAAAGAGGACGGGTAGGGCCAAGAGATGATTGGCCCCTCCCCTAAGGCTTAAAAGACCAGCAATGGCATTTGGGCTCTTTGCCGGAAAGCAACGTTGATAGCTTCATCTTGTTGCATTTGTTTTATATCGGTGTCTTCTGAACTTTTGCCAAGAAAGGCCTTTGGCAGTTTGCCTAATTGGACCAAGGTTGGTGATAGGACTGAGGAATTTGTGTTGGGAGGAATTTGCTTTAATTTAGTTGGACTACGCTGGGAATGAATTAATTCTCAGCTGCTCTAATAAAGTTTGTTTGTTCTTACACTGACTGAGTTTCCTACTACCTACTTGGGCCTGGGTCAAAACAGCTACAAAGCTTCCTGGAAGGAGCATGGGTCGACCACCAGCATTTCTTGGAATGATTCAGTAAAACACCCTCGCTTTTTCCCTGGCCGAGCGAAAATGGAGGTCTTCCAGGGCCCCAAGACCCTTACCCAGTAACCACAGCCGCCCATCTTGCACGAATCCTGCCGGGGCAGCAACGGGTTGGTGTCCTTCAGCACCTTGATTTCAGCGACGACGTGGTTGTCGCTGAACTTCATCTGGCAATCTGGACTGCATGTTTTCATCTGGAAGACGGAGACAACAGCCAATTGGATTCCTCTCTTCGAAATGCGGGCTACCTGATCTGGACCAGGAGGATGATCCGGTGAAGAACGGTGGTTTTCCGGACCTCTTTCCTGCCGTCTGCCGACGTGTTCATCCAGAAGGGAAATGCAACTTGGGAGATACTTGATTCCAGCTTTCCCAGAATCCCCCAATCCAGAGGTGAAATGCTCCCGGTGCGGACCGGATCGCCCGATCCGGTAGCAATGGTGGTTGGTGGTTCGGAGAACCAGTAGCAAAAATCCCTGGCCCCCACCCCCGCCCAGTTGAGCCACGTGATCGTCAGAGGTGGGTTTTTTTTACTTTTAAAAGCATTTTTTCTTCGGCTGAAAAAATGCTTTTAAAAGTAAAAAAACAACCTCTGATGATCGCAGGGCTCAGCTGGGATCATCAGAGCCTTTTAAAAGCATTTTGTTTGGCCTTTAAAAGAAAGAAAAGCCTCTTGACGATCATGCAACTCAGCTGGGATCGCCAGAGGAGCCTTTTAAAAGCATTTTTTTACAACCTCTTCGGCCGGAGAGGTTGTAGGAAAAATACTTTTAAAAGAAAAAAAGTTGGCCACGCCCACCCAGTCACATTAGCCCCGCCCCCACGAAGCCATAGCCACAAGACCGGTAGTACCAAATTTTACATTTCACCCCTACTCCAATGAGCTGAGATGAAGGCCATGTTGACTGGGGAAACTCTACGATCTGGAGAAAGCCAGCCACCCACCAGGGCGAAGGAAGATCCTTCAACCAGCCCAGAACGCCTTCCCTTCGAGGTGGGCCTCCAACTTTTCATCCTTACCTTTTGAATTACTTTCCCGAACGGCCAGAGAAAATACCCGGCAAGCTTCCAGCAGAGTTTTCCTAAAATTGGGAAGAGAATTGAGGCGAACGATGGGAGATACTTCTCCTTGGATGGACCATCGCTTCCACACACATTTTTTTTTTTTAATTACATTTATACCCCGCCCTTCTCCAAAGACTCAGGTCGGCTTACAGTGTGTAAGGCAATAGTCTCATTCTATTTGTATATTTACAAAGTCAACTTATTGCCCCCCCAACAATCTGGGTCCTCATTTTACCTACCTTATAAAGGATGGAAGGCTGAGTCAACCTTGGGCCTGGCGGGACTTGAACCTGCAGTAATTGCAGGCAGCTGCTGTTAATAACAGACTGCATTAGCAGTCTGAGCCACAGAGGCCCTTTTATGCCACTCAATGCTCCGATTCCTCCCATTCTCCAAGGATATTTGGCATCAACATCCTCACCGTATGGAGCTCCTAGCACCGTGAGGAACATCAGAAGGGAAACCAAGACGTAGAGTAAGGAGACCCACCATCCAAAGAAGAGCAGGTAGAAGAAGTTACCGCAGGTCAGCATAGAACCTGGAGAAAGAGAAACGGCAGGAGAAGGATGTGACTTTTTCTTTTGGCTTTTGGGAATTTGGAGTCGCGTTTCTTAATAACCTGAGCAAATTTAAGAAGTCTGGAAAATATGCATCAATAATATTAATTTGATATAATGAAGGAAACAATAGGACAGGAACGGTAGGCACTTTTGTGCTCTTATGCACGCCCCTTATAGTCCTCTTAGGAATGGGGTGAGGTCAATAGTAGACAGTTTTTGGTTGAAGATTTTGGGATTTTGAGTAGAGACTATAGAGTCTGGTAATGAGTTCCAAGCATTAACAACTCTGTTGCAGAAGTCATATTTTCTGCAATCAAGTTTGAAGCGGCTGACGTTTAGCTTGAATCTATTTTTTGCTCTTGTAATATTGCGATTGAAGCTGAAGTAGTCTTTTATAGGAAGGATATTGCTATAGATGATTCCTGTCCTATTGTTTCCTTCATTATATCAAATTAATATTATTGATGCATATTTTTACTTATATATTTTCTTCAACACATGTTGTTTTATCTATGACAATTGTTTGTGTATACTGTTGTGACAAAATAATAAAAAAAAAAAAATTTGGGAGTTGGAAGTCCAGACCTCTTAAAGTTGCCATGGTTGAAAAAATACTTATTTGGAGGCATTTGATTGGTTGTCGTGAGAAATATTACATTAAGGGTCTCCCACTGGAGTTAGGGGGTTGGACTAGATTTATTTATTTATTTTATTTATAATTTAATTTCTATACCACCCTTCTCCCGAAGGACTCAGGGCGGTTCACAGCCATATTAAAACACAGAATATACAAAGTATAAATCACAAATTTAAAACGAAATATTTAATAGGCCCAATTAACTAAAACGGTCGTAAACCGATATAAAACCCTTTAAAATTTAAAATTATAAATTAATTAATTAAAACAGACTTAGGCTAGTCCCGCACTTAGTCACTTAGATGACCCCTGAAGTCCCTTCCAACTCCGTTATTCTGTCATTCTGTAAGGGTCTCCTGCTGGAGCAGAGGGTTGGACTGGATGACCTCCGAGGTCCCTTCCAATTCTGTTATTCTTTTTTTTGTTTTGGTCTTTTTTTTTTTTACAATTTTTTAAAATTTTCTTTTAAGACAAAACACATAAACATGAAAACATTTTCAATCCCAATATTGTGAGTTGGCGGGGTGATTACAAATCTCTTGTGCCTTCACCGTTTCCAAATATCCTTAATTTATCTAAATTTATATCGTCACCATCTTGTATCCAGAATTTTAAATTAACCAATAATAATAATAATAATAATAATAATAATAATAATAATAATAATAATAATAATAATAATAATAATAATAATAATAATAATAATAATATTTTAATTTTTATACCGCCCTTCTCCCGAAGGACTCAGGGCGGTTAACAGCCAGATAAAATAACAATCAAATACAATACAATAAAACCAGAATTAAAAAACTTATTCAATTTAGCCAATAATTTAAATATAAAATACATAACATCGTAAAACCCCAATTAAAATCCTATTAAAACCCATTTTATGCCAGTCCTGCGCGAAAGAATAAATACGTCTTCAGCTCGCGGCAAAAGGTCTGGAGGTCAGGAAGTTGACGGAGTCCTGGAGGAAGCTCATTCCTGCAATGGGCTATAACCTTTATTTTTCTCATTCCATATGCATATCCGCTAATGAATATTTCATTTGGTAACATCATTAATTCTATCATTCTACACCATTCATTTTAATATTTCAGTTAAATAGTATTCTTTCTCCAATCTTTACTAACATACCTTCCCTTCTAGCCATTGATAAAATTCCCGTTATTTCAATTCTGTTATTCTATGATTCTGTAATGGTCTCCTGCTAGAGCAGGGGGTTGTACTGGATGACCTCCAAGGTCCCTTCTGACGGTGTTATTCTGTAAGGGTCTCCCCCTTGAGCAGGGGGTTGGACTGGATGACCTCCACGGTCCTTTCCAACTCTGTTATTCTATGATTCTGCAAGATGGGCTGTAGCGGTTCACTCAAGGCTTGTTCTGCCTCGCTCGCCCCCCTCTCCGCAGCCGGGCCCTTCTCATCTCCTGCCAGACACTGATAGTGCAGAAGAATGTCCTGGCATGCCTCCAGCCCCCAGTCCTGGCACCATGCCCGGACAGTCCGAGCAAGACGAATGGCCTGACATGCCTCCAGCCCCCAGTCCTGGCACCATGCCCGGACAAACGGAGCAACTAAACCCCTCCCCCACAGCATATGAGCCTGAGGAATATGAAGCCAGTCACGAGCTGGAATTGCCGGCAGCTGGAGGGTGGACAGATCCACGCTTCGGGAGAATGGAGAGGCGACGTCAGCAAAAGGGAGGGGCAGGCCTGGATAAGTGCTGAGTCATGGAGCCACACCCCATGGCCTATATAAAGGATCTGCTTTCTGGCATTCTCTGAGTCAGGCAAAGTCTAATCTGGATTGCTGAAGCCACACCTTGGATTCCCCTGCCTGCCCTGAGGACTCTGATAGGACTTTGGCAGAGCTGCAGAGGCACGCTTGATATGGACTTCCCGGCCGTCAGAGGAGGAGTGGGACACGACAAGGCTGTTGAGATGATCTAATCCTAGAATAGCAGCAGAATGTAGCTGGGCTTTACCTGTCGGGCTTTTAATAACAGTCAGGTCCGAGTAGAGTTCTTTGACAATTTCTGACCGCTCTTCCCAAGGCCTAGCCGTGACGTGACTCTTCCATTTCTTAAATCCAAACTGTATGAAGAAGCACGAAAAAAAATGTAAATTAAAACAAATTTACTAAAGGAATACCAAAAGAGATTTGTCTTTCTACCACGCATACAAGCATTCCTCGACCTACTGTCCAAATTTTCCCTTGCTAAGCAACACAGTTTGCTTACTCTGCTTGCTGGGATTTCCTGACTCCAGGGTACCACAAACCGTCATAAATACGAGCCCGTTGTTAATCATCTGAATGTTGACAGGTAGTCCTCAACTTATGACTGCCATTGAGCCCAGAATTCATCTGGTTAAGTGAGGAATTCGTTGCTGGAAATATAATCTGACACACCAGGCACATATTATCGCATACTTTCACACATATGGTGAACATGTGTGAAAGCAAAGAAATATTGGACAAAAATACATACATGGTTAGAAAAAAAAATGTTAAAAGATGCATATAGAATAGAATAGAATAGAATAGAATTTTATTGGCCAAGTGTGCTTGGACACACAAGGAATTTGTCTTGGTGCGTATGCTCTCAGTGTACATAAAAGAAAAGATACCTTCATCAAGGTACAACATTTACAACACAATTGATGGTCAGTATATCAATATAAATCATAAGGATTGCCAGCAACAAGTTACAGTCATACAGTCATAAGTGGAAAGAGATCGGTGATGGGAACTATGAGACGATTAATAGTAGTGCAGATTCAGTAAATAGTTTGACAGTGTTGAGGGAATTATTTGTTTAGCAGAGTGATGGCCTTCGGGAAAAAACTGTTCTTGTGTCTAGTTGTTCTGGTGTGCAGTGCTCTATAGCGTCGTTCTGAGGGTAGGAGTTGAAACAGTTTATGTCCAGGATGCGAGGGATCTGCAAATATTTTCACGGCCCTATTTTTGACTCATGCAGTATACAGGTCCTCAATGGAAGGCAGGTTGGTAGCCATTGTTTTTTCTGCAGTTCTAATTATCCTCTGAAGTCTGTGTTTTTCTTGTTGGGTTGCAGAACCGAACCAGACAGTTATAGAGGTGCAAATGACAGACTCAATAATATAGATCTAAAATATAGATAAAATATAGATCTAAAATATAGATCAGGGGTCTGCAACCTTGACAACTTTAAGACTTGTGGATTTCAGCTCCCAGAGTTCCTCAGCCAGCTTTGCTGGCTGAGGAGCTCTGGGAGTTGAAGTCCACAAGTCTTAAAATTGTCAAGGTTGCAGACCCCTGATATAGATTATAAGCCAGAAATACTTTTGTTAGGTATAATACCGGAATTTGTATTTAATACTGCATTTTTTTTGACAGCAGCAAGGATCGTATTCGCACAGTATTGGAAAAATGAGGAAACTCTGAGAGAAGATGATGTAATTAAAAAAACAACAACAACATTCGATTGTGCAGAAATAGATAGACTGACATTAAAGAGAAAACAAGATACGGAGTATTTTCGAACGCAGAACGTATTTTATAAACGGTTGGATCATAGAGGTAGAAATTAGGAGCGGGGAAAAATATTATTCTGTAAGCAAGATGGACCCACAAAGCACTTAGGTATGTGAAATGAAAATGTACAAACAAACACTGTTGTTTATATTATATTAAACAAACATCATGATTTATATTGATATATTGACCATCGTTTGTGTTGTAAATGTTGTACCTTGATGAAGGTATCTTTTCTTTTATGTACACTGAGACATTATGCACCAAGACAAATTCCTTGTGTGTCCAATCACACTTGGCCAATAAAATTCTATTCTATTCTATTCTAAACTCTTTGTGGGGGGAGGGAAAAAAGAGTGAGGAATTTGTTAAGTGAGTTCTGTCTCGTTTTACGACCTTTCTTGCCACAGGGGTTAAGTGAATCGCCTCATTAGTAACACGGTTGTTAAATGAAACTGGTTCTCTCCCCCCTGTCCCCCCCCCCCGTTGACTTCGCCGGTCGGAAGTTCGCAAACGGGAATCCCGTAACTTTTGGATGCTTGCAACTGTCATAAAGTACATGCCAGTTGCCGAGCCTCTGAATTTTGATCACGCGACCACTGGGGAACGCTGCAGTGGTCGCAAGGGTGAGAGCCAGGTTTTAAGTCCCTGTTTTAGGACCGTGGTTCACTATGGTCACTAAATGAAGCATTGTAAAAAAAATATTCCTATTGTGACTCCAGCCCCCGAACCTGGCCCCATGCCTGAAAGTGACTCCGAGAGTGAGGGGGAAGGGCCGGTAAGGCTTACCTCAGGAGCACCAATTCCTGTGACTCGGCTCCAGGAGCCAGAACCAGGCCAGTCGGAGGACGTAATGAGGCCGTCATCCCCTGATTCCTCCCTTCCCCAGGCTACGCCTTCAGACCCAGCTGATAATAATAATAATCAAGCTTGGCTTGACCCGCGCTTCAGAAGATTAGAGAGGCAGCGTCATCAAAAGGAAGGGTGGGGCAGGAGCCCCACCCCACAGGAGATATAAGGAGCTTTGGGACTGCTCTCAGTTCCACGGGAAGCAAAAGTTTAGCTGAACCGTTTCAAAAGGAGCTGAAAGTCTTGCTACGTGAGTCATTTGTTTGAACTTTGGCAGGCAGCTGTGATTTCTCTGCCAAGACTGATAAGAGCCGTGAATCCACTGGCTGAAGGCCAGCTCGTGGGTCTGAAGTGGGGAAGGAGACAGAACATTTCCTTTTTCCAGGACTGTTGCTAAGCTGGCTACGGTGACCCTCCCTCACCCTACCCCACCCCGCTCTTCCTCCTTCCCCAACCCAAGGGGTCCTTCACACACTAACCTTATAGTTGTTGGAGAGACGGTGGGCTTCCACCTCGTTCTCAGCCGTAAGAGTCATCTTCTGCAGGCACCTGTCACACGTCTGAACTTCCTCGGAGTGGTGCAAGCAGCAACCCAGGCTAGAGACCACTAGGTAGAGAACAGAAGGCGGCTAGAAGCTGGTGGACACCTCGGCCTGGCATCCCATTTTTTTCCAGCTTGCTAAACCACAGTTTAATCTGCCAATCATCATCTTCATTTAATGACCCCATAATCCCTTGTATTGGGGTGGAATCTGGGCAACTGAATGGAGCTAGCAGAGCATTTACTGGCCAGATGCCCTTCCTGTTGCCAGAGCGGAGTTTTTTGTTCAGCAGATATATTCCCATTGTGCCCAGAGAGAGAAATAGCTGCCTCTACCTAGGATCGAACTCACAGACTCCTGGTTGTGAGGAGAGAGCGTCACCTCTAGGCCACCGGATCACTCTTACAGTTTAATCTTCAGACCACATGACGGTCTTCGCCAGGAGGGCCTTTTATCAGGTACGCCTGATGCGCCAGTTGCGCCCCTTCATAGACCGGGATGCCTTGTGCACGGTCACTCACGCCCTCGTCACTTCTCGCCTGGACTACTGTAACGCTCTCTACATGGGGCTCCCCTTGAAGAGCACCCGGAGGCTCCAACTGGTCCAGAATGTGGCTGCGCGGGTGATAGAGGGAGCCACTCATGCGCAGGCCGCACTGGTTGCCGGTGGTCTTCCGGGTGCAATTCAAGGTGTTGGTCACCACCTTTAAAGCGCTCCATGGCTTAGGACCGGGGTACTTACGGGACCGCCTGCTGCCACTGGTAGCCTCCCATTGACCTGTGCGCTCCCACAGGGAGGGTCTCCTCAGGGTGCCGTCAGCCAAACAATGTCGGCTGGCGACCCCCAGGGGGAAAGCCTTCTCTGTGGGGGCTCCTACCCTCTGAAACGAGCTTCCTCCGGGGTTACGATCACTCCCCGACCTCCGGACCTTCTGACACGAGCTCAAGACCCTATTGTTTCATCACGCAGGGCTGGCCTAATGTGTAACGTGTTGTTTTAAATTGGGGTTTTTATTAGTTGATTTTAAAGATTTTTAATTGTTAGCCAAAATTTAATTAGATTTTTATATTGTTTTTAATTTATTTATGACTATTGTGAATTCTGTTTTTATGCTGGTCTGTGAACCACCCTGAAACTGGGCGGTATAGAAATCTAATAAACCTTAAACCTTAACCTTAAACCTTAATCAGCCAATCATCATCTTCATTTAATGACCCCATAATCCCTTGTATTGGGGTGGAATCTGGGCAACTGAATGGAGCTAGCAGAGCATTTACTGGCCAGATGCCCTTCCTGTTGCCAGAGCGGAGTTTTTTGTTCAGCAGATATATTCCCATTGTGCCCAGAGAGAGAAATAGCTGCCTCTACCTAGGATCGAACTCACAGACTCCTGGTTGTGAGGAGAGAGCGTCACTTCTAGGCCACCAGATCACTCTTACAGTTTAATCTTCAGACCACATGACGGCCTTCGCCAGGAGGGCCTTTTATCAGGTACGCCTGATGCGCCAGTTGCGCCCCTTCATAGACCGGGATGCCTTGTGCACGGTCACTCACGCCCTCGTCACTTCTCGCCTGGACTACTGTAACGCTCTCTACATGGGGCTCCCCTTGAAGAGCACCCGGAGGCTCCAACTGATCCAGAATGTGGCTGCGTGGGTGATAGAGGGAGCCACCCATGCGCATGCCGCACTGGTTGCCGGTGGTCTTCCGGGTGCAATTCAAGGGTTGGTCACCACCTTTAAAGCACTCCATGGCTTAGGACGGGGGTACTTACGGGACCGCCTGCTGCCACTGGTAGCCTTCCATCGACCTGTGCGCTCCCACAGGGAGGGTCTCCTCAGGGTGCCGTCAGCCAAACAATGTCGGCTGGCGACCCCCAGGGAGAGGGCCTTCTCTGTGGGGGCTCCTACCCTCTGGAACGAGCTTCCTCCGGGGTTACGATCACTCCCCGACCTCCGGACCTTCCGACGCGAGCTCAAGACCCTATTGTTTCATCGCACAGGGCTGGCCTAATGTGTGATGTGTTGTTTTTAATTGGGGTTTTATTAGTTGATTTTAAAGATTCTTAATTGTTAGCCAAAATTTAATTAGATTTTTATATTGTTTTTAATTTATTTATGACTATTGTGAATTCTCTTTTTATGCTGGCTGTGAACCGCCCTGAAACTGGGCGGTACAGAAATCTAATAAACCTTAAACCTTAACCTTAAACCTTAATCAGCCAAGGATGGATTTGAAATTCTCACAAACCATGAATTACAGCGCGGGTGTCAAACTAGTAGTGGAAAGTTGTGGGAGTTTCACCCCTGGAGGCTTTCAAGAAGAGACTGGACTGCCATTGGTCAGAAATGGTGTAGGGTCTCCTGCTTGGGCGGGGAGGTTGGACTAGATCATGGGTCTCCAACCTTGGTCCCTTTAAGACTTGTGGACTTCAACTCCCAGAGTCCCTCAGCCAGCAGCCCCTCCCTCCTGGGAGTCTAGAGCAGGGGTCTCCATCCTTGGTCCCTTTAAGACTTGTGGACTTCAACTCCCAGAGTCCCTCAGCCAGCAGCCCCTCCCTCCTGGGAGTCTAGAGCAGGGATCTCCAACCTTGGTCCCTTTAAGACTTGTGGACTTCAACTCCCAGAGTCCCTCAGCCAGCAGCCCCTCCCTCCTGGGAGTCTAGAACAGGGATCTCCAACCTTGGTCCCTTTAAGACTTGTGGACTTCAACTCCCAGAGTCCCTCAGCCAGCAGCCCCTCCCTCCTGGGAGTCTAGAACAGGGATCTCCAACCTTGGTCCCTTTAAGACTTGTGGACTTCAACTCCCAGAGTCCTTCAGCCAGCCCCTCCCTCCTGGGAGTCTAGAACAGGGATCTCCAACCTTGGTCCCTTTAAGACTTGTGGACTTCAACTCCCAGAGTCCCTCAGCCAGCAGCCCCTCCCTCCTGGGAGTCTAGAACAGGGATCTCCAACCTTGGTCCCTTTAAGACTTGTGGACTTCAACTCCCAGAGTCCCTCAGCCAGCAGCCCCTCCCTCCTGGGAGTCTAGAACAGGGATCTCCAACCTTGGTCCCTTTAAGACTTGTGGACTTCAACTCCCAGAGTCCCTCAGCCAGCAGCCCCTCCCTCCTGGGAGTCTAGAACAGGGATCTCCAACCTTGGTCCCTTTAAGACTTGTGGACTTCAACTCCCAGAGTTCCTCAGCCAGCAGCCCCTCCCTCCTGGGAGCTTTGCTGGCTGAGGGACTCTGGGAGTTGAAGTCCACAAGTCTTAAAGGGACCACAGCTGGAGACCCCCGGACTAGATGACCTATAAGGTCCCTTCTGACTATGTTAACCTATCTAACTCGCCGCGTCACGTGGCCGTCACCTGACGTTTCGTGACGTTTTACCCCTTCGCGCAGCTGGGGTGGGCGTGGTCTGCGCGGGACGCAGCCGGTCTGCGGGCTTCTAGTTTGACACCCCCGAATTGCAGCTAGTCCTCGACTTACGACAGCCAGTTTTGTAACCGTTCGTAGCTACAACAGGACTGAAAAAAGTGACGTGTGACCCTTTCTCAGAGTTTCGAGGGTTCTCAAAGGGTCACGTGATTTACGTTCGGATGCTTGAAAACTGACTCACTTTATGACGGGTTGCAGTGTCCCGGTGGGGGGGGGCCCCCGTGATCCCCTTTTGCGACCATCTGACAAGCCAAGTCAATGGGGACGCCGGATTCACTTAACGACCGTGTGATTGATTTAACAACGGAAGGGATTCACTTAGAATGGGCAGATCCACTTAGCCACCATGGGGCTTGCTTAACGACAGCATTGATTCCCTTAACAACCGTGGCAAGAAACAGTCGTAAAAGGGGGACAAGACACACTTTGCAAGTTTTTCCCTTAGCGACGTAAATTTGGGGCTCAACTGCGGTCGTTAAATTGAGGACGGATATTGGTATCGACAAGGAACAGTCAAGAAACACAGCTAGTCCTCGACTTCACGGCCACAACGGAGTCCCAAATTCCCGTCGCTAAACGAGACAATTGTGAAGCGAGTTCTGCCCCATTTTACCACCTTTCTGGCTGCGACTGTTGAGTGAAACAATACCGTCGTTAAGCGAATCACACGGCTGTTAAGCGAATCTGGTTTTCCCCACTGAAGGTCGCAAAAAGGGGATCGCGTGACCCCCAGGGACTCTGCGACCGTCATCGTCATAAAGATGAGTCAGTTGCCAAGCTGGATCACGTGATCACAGGGAGACTGCAACGGTCGTAACTGTGAAACAGTCGCTTTTTCACTGTTGTTGTAACTTCAAACGGTCACTAAGTGAGGACTGCCTGCAACATAACCCCCATTTCAAACCCCTCCTTGGGAGTGAGGTGGTCTTCTCGGGCCCCGTGGCCTGGAATTGAACCGCCCCCTCTCTCTTCCCTAAACTGGCCTTACATTTGGGGTGGTGGTGGTAGGGGGGGGTATCAGCCCCTCAATGCTTCCATTCTTCCCCAGATGCATTTAATCGCTGGGGATAATTTGATTTTCAAGGCTGGTTTGCAATATAAAGTCCCTTTGTTTTCACGCTTCTAACACCTGACAGCATATTCCGGCTATCCGTCCAAATTTAAATTATTTAAATTTTCAATTATTTAAGAATAAATAGTAGAGAATATAAATAGGAATAAGAATGTCAGTTATGCTTTTCAATTATTTAAGAATAAATAATAGAGAATATAAATAGGAATAAGAATGTCAGTTATGCTTTTCAATTATTTAAGAATAAATAATAGAGAATATAAATAGGAATAAGAATGTCAAGTATGCTTTTCAATTATTTAAGAATGAGTAATAGAGACTATAAATATAAAAAGTAAGAATTTCAGAAGTAAGAATTAAGCTGAATTAAGAATTAAGCAAGAATGAAGTAAGAATTTCAATTATTGCTCTCCGTGGGTCCCATTCATTTGGAGATACAGCTAGTCCTGGACTTAATGACCGTTCGTTTTAGCGACAACCGTCCGAAGTGACAACGGCTCGGACAACAGTGATTTTAGGACCGTTTTTCACACTTACGACCGCTGCCACATCCCCACCGTCACGCGATCATAAAAACGGACTCGTCTTTATGACGGCTGCGGTGTCCCGGGGTCACGTGATCCCCTATATATTTAATTTTATAACAGAGTTGGAAAGGGACCTCGGAGGTCTTCTAGTCCAACCCCCTGCTTCTAGCAACCGACTGGCTTCACAACCGCGTTAACCGCCTCAAGAGCGGCACACTGACTCGCTTAACGACAGCATTGATTCCCTTAACAACCGTGGCAAGAAACAGTCGTAAAAGGGGGACAAGACACACTTTGCAAGTTTTTCCCTTAGCGACGTAAATTTGGGGCTCAACTGCGGTCGTTAAATTGAGGACGGATATTGGTATCGACAAGGAACAGTCAAGAAACACAGCTAGTCCTCGACTTAACGGCCACAACGGAGTCCCAAATTCCCGTCGCTAAACGAGACAATTGTGAAGCGAGTTCTGCCCCATTTTACCACCTTTCTGGCTGCGACTGTTGAGTGAAACAATACCGTCGTTAAGCGAATCACACGGCTGTTAAGCGAATCTGGTTTTCCCCACTGAAGGTCGCAAAAAGGGGATCGCGTGACCCCCAGGGACTCTGCGACCGTCATCGTCATAAAGATGAGTCAGTTGCCAAGCTGGATCACGTGATCACAGGGAGACTGCAACGGTCGTAACTGTGAAACAGTCGCTTTTTCACTGTTGTTGTAACTTCAAACGGTCACTAAGCGAGGACTGCCTGCAACATAACCCCCATTTCAAACCCCTCCTTGGGAGTGAGGTGGTCTTCTCGGGCCCCGTGGCCTGGACTTGAACCGCCCCCTCTCTCTTCCCTAAACTGGCCTTACATTTGGGGGTGTGTGTGGTGGGGGGGGGTATCAGCCCCTCAATGCTTCCATTCTTCCCCAGATGCATTTAATCGCTGGGGATAATTTGATTTTCAAGGCTGGGTTGTAATATAAAGTCCCTTTGTTTTCACGCTTCTAACACCTGACAGCATATTCCGGCTATCCGTCCAAATTTAAATTATTTAAATTTTCAATTATTTAAGAATAAATAGTAGAGAATATAAATAGGAATAAGAATGTCAGTTATGCTTTTCAATTATTTAAGAATAAATAATAGAGAATATAAATAGGAATAAGAATGTCAGTTATGCTTTTCAATTATTTAAGAATAAATAATAGAGAATATAAATAGGAATAAGAATGTCAAGTATGCTTTTCAATTATTTAAGAATGAGTAATAGAGACTATAAATATAAAAAGTAAGAATTTCAGAAGTAAGAATTAAGCTGAATTAAGAATTAAGCAAGAATGAAGTAAGAATTTCAATTATTGCTCTCCATGGGTCCCATTCATTTGGAGATACAGCTAGTCCTGGATTTAACAACCGTTCGTTTTAGCGACAACCGTCCGAAGTGACAACGGCTCGGACAACAGTGATTTTAGGACCGTTTTTCACACTTACGACCGCTGCCACATCCCCACGGTCACGCGATCATAAAAACGGACTCGTCTTTATGACGGCTGCGGTGTCCCGGGGTCACGTGATCCCCTATATATTTAATTTTATAACAGAGTTGGAAAGGGACCTCGGAGGTCTTCTAGTCCAACCCCCTGCTTCTAGCAACCGACTGGCTTCACAACCGCGTTAACCGCCTCAAGAGCGGCACACTGACTCGCTTAACGACAGGGGGCAAGAAAGGCCGCAAAACGAGACGGGACTCACTCCGAGCCTGTCTCGCTTAGCGACGGAAATCTATTGCGGTCGTAAATCGAGGACTCCCTGTATTGACTAAATAGAGGGGACTTCGGTCTTCTGCTCTTGCGATGCTCACCCTCCACCCCACCCCAGAAGGGATCGTATCTCGCGGCTGAGACCCCCCCCCCCCGTTTACCTGACGGGATGCGGAGGGACCGAAGCTGGTGGGATTCCGAATGCATGTCCGTCAGGTCCCCATGGAGGTTGTTGATGGCCTCACAGTGTCGGTCGCAGAGGGAGCCTCTCCGGTGAGGGTCAGTCCTGTGTCCCGGTTCTTTGGGGAACTCTGAAAAGGAAGGAGTCAGGGGGGGGATCGTGGGTCCCAAATGGTGACCCATAATAAGGTCTTTCGGCAACCGGCAAGCGAAGGGACCTTTGGAATCTCACACACTCCTGCGATGTAGACAATAATGAGTCTTTGATGGCTTTCGCCTCTGACCTTCCTTCTTGCTGCTCTTCATTCCTTCTCTCAGCCCCCCTCCTCCTCCTCCTCCTCCACACTCCTTTGAAGACTGATGATGTTCCCTAGTTGGGTCATGAAACGTTTGCAAGAAAACCACCCAGCTCAGAGGGCCCCAAGGACCCTCCACAGTCTATTTCCTCCTCCTCCTCTCCCTCCTCCTCCTCTATTTCACAAACCCTTCCTTCCTTCCTTCCTTCCTTCCTTCCTTCCTTCCTTCCTTCCTTCCTTCCTTCCTTCCCTCCTCCTCCTCCCTGCCAAATCCTCCTCCCTTCTAGCACTGATGATGTTCCCTAGTTGGGTCATGAAACGTTTGCAAGAAAACCACCCAGCTCAGAGGGCCCCAAGGACCCTCCACAGTCTATTTCCTCCTCCTCTTCTCCCTCCTCCTCCTCTATTTCACAAACCCTTCCTTCCTTCCTTCCTTCCTTCCTTCCTTCCTTCCTTCCTTCCTTCCTTCCTTCCTTCCTTCCTTCCCTCCTCCTCCTCCCTGCCAAATCCTCCTCCCTTCTAGCACTGATGATGTTCCCTAGTTGGGTCATGAAACGTTTGCAAGAAAACCACCCAGCTCAGAGGGCCCCAAGGACCCTCCACAGTCTATTTCCTCCTCCTCCTCTCCCTCCTCCTCCTCTATTTCACAAACCCTTCCTTCTTTTCTTCCTTCCTTCCTTCCTTCCTTCCTTCCTTCCTTCCTTCCTTCCCTCCTCCCTTCCCCCCTCCTCCTCCTCCCTTCCAAATCCTCCTCCCTTCTAGCACTGATGATGTTCCCTAGTTGGGTCATGAAACGTCTGCAAGAAAACCACCAAGCTCAGAGAGCACCAAAGACCCTCCTTGTAGCTTCCTCTCCTTGTAGCTCTGATGATGTTTCCTAGCTGGGTAATCAAACGTCTGCAAGAAAACCACCCAGCTCAGAGGGCCCCAAGGACCCTCCACAGTCTATTTCCTCCTCCTCCTCTCCCTCCTCCTCTATTTCAGAAAACCCTTCCTTCCTTCCTTCCTTCCTTCCTTCCTTCCTTCCTTCCTTCCTTCCTTCCTTCCTTCCTTCCTTCCTCCTCCTCCTTCCAAATCCTCCTCCTTCTAGCACTGATGATGTTCCTAGTTGGGTCATGAAACGTTTGCAAGAAAACCACCCAGCTCAGAGGCCCCAAGGACCCTCCACAGTCTATTTCCTCCTCCTCCTCCTCCTCCTCCTCTATTTCACAAACCTTCCTTCCTTCCTTCCTTCCTTCCTTCCTTCCTTCCTTCCTTCCTTCCTTCCTCCTCCTCCTCCTCCTCCTCCTCCCCACAAACCCCACTCCCTTCTAGCACTGATGAAGTTCCCTAGTTGGGTCATGAAACGTTTGCAAGAAAACCACCCAGCTCAGAGGGCCCCAAGGACCCCACAGTCTATTTCCTCCTCCTCCCGCTCCTCCTCCTCTATTTCACAAACCCTTCCTTCCTTCCTTCCTTCCTTCCTTCCTTCCTTCCTTCCTTCCTTCCTTCCTTCCTTCCTTCCTTCCTTCCTTCTCTCCTCCTCCTCCCTTCCAAATCCTCCTCCCTTCTAGCACTGATGATGTTCCCTAGTTGGGTCATGAAACGTTTGCAAGAAAACCACCCAGCTCAGAGGGCCCCAAGGACCCTCCACAGTCTATTTCCTCCTCCTCCTCTCCCTCCTCCTCCTCTATTTCACAAACCCTTCCTTCTTTTCTTCCTTCCTTCCTTCCTTCCTTCCTTCCTTCCTTCCTTCCTTCCTTCCTTCCTTCCTTCCCTCCTCCTCCTCCCTTCCAAATCCTCCTCCCTTCTAGCACTGATGATGTTCCCTAGTTGGGTCATGAAACGTCTGCAAGAAAACCACCAAGCTCAGAGAGCACCAAAGACCCTCCTTGTAGCTTCCTCTCCTTGTAGCTCTGATGATGTTTCCTAGCTGGGTAATCAAACGTCTGCAGGAAAACCATCAAGCTCAGAGGGCCCCAAGGACCCTCCACAGTCTATTTCCTCCTCCTCCTCTCCCTCCTCCTCCTCTATTTCACAAACCCTTCCTTCCTTCCTTCCTTCCTTCCTTCCTTCCTTCCTTCCTTCCTTCCTTCCTTCCTTCCTTCCCTCCTCCTCCTCCCTTCCAAATCCTCCTCCCTTCTAGCACTGATGATGTTCCCTAGTTGGGTCATGAAACGTCTACAAGGAAACCACCAAGCTCAGAGAGCACAGAGGACCCCACAGTCGTCATCGTCTTCCTCTTCCTCCTCCTCCCTCTTCACAAAACCCACTCCCTTCTAGACTGATGATACTATCTAGTTGGGTCACGAAACATCTGCAAGAAAACTCAGAGAAGCTCCTTGCAGGCTCCACACGTTTCCAAGATGGCACTGAAAGAGACCAGCCTATTTTTCCAAGATTTGGCTTGAAGTAACGCAAATTGAGGTTGCTCCAATTCAGCTGAGCCTGGATGCTATTATAGGCAGTTTTTGACTTGCGACCACTGGACCTCAGAGTAGAGCTGGAAGGGACCTTGGAGGTCTTCTAGTCCAACCCCCTGCTCCAGCAGAAGACTCTGTACCAGTTCAGACAAATGGCTGTCCAGTCTCTTCTTAAAATACCTTAGGCCACCAGATTTGAAATTCTGGGCTTAGAAAATTTAGAACTACGCTGCCTGCTGTAACCTAAGCACAGCTCATAAAATCATCTGCTACCATGTCCTACCTGTCAATGAATACTTTAGCTTCAACCACAACGATAACAAGAGATATAAACTCAAGGTAAACCGCTCCAAACTCGATTGCAGAAAATACGACTTTAGCAACAGAGTGGTCAATGCCTGGAATGCACTACCTGACTCTGTAGTTTCTTCCCCAAACCCCCAAAATTTTAACCTTAACCAGGGATCTCCAACCTTGGCAAGTTTAAGCCTGGCGGACTTCAACTCCCAGAATTCCCCAGCCAGCTTTGCTGGCTGGGGGGTTCTGGGAATTGAAGTCCGCCAGGCTTAAACTTGCCAAGATTGGAGACCCCTATCTTAGACTGTCTACTGTTGACCTCACCCCATTCCTAAGAGGTCTGTAAGGGGCGTGCATAAGAGCACCAGCGTGCCTACCGTCCCTGTCCTAATGTTCCCTTTAATTGTATTCATTTCATGTATTCAATTCATGCTTATACTTATATTATCTAATATATACTCGATAAATAACTAAATAAATAAAAACCTCCAGTGAGGGAGCAATTACAGCTTCTGAAAGGGTTAGTTAGCGATGGTTTGAAATTCCCGTGAAATTCCCACCGAAAAGAGACTTATGGCCTGATTTTGCGGCCGTAAGATTCTTTACCAGACCAGCAAAGTCACAATCCAGGAAAAGAACACGAGAAAACCCACCACATGACGCCGAGGAGAAGACGCCCTGCTTCTCTGAGGCTCATGTGATGCACGCCAAGGTAAATCAATTGCACAACCGCAGCTCCTCCGAATATTTGCGGACACCCGGCACGGATGCCTCGAGGATTGGCTGCCTTCCCTGGAGCACAGCTAATCTTCAGCTTATCAAAGGTTTAAATGGTTTTTACTCAACCCTTCGGTGAGGAGGTCCATAAAGGAAAAAGGTGTCCACCATGGCAGAAAAATATAAAAGGATTTCGATAGTTTTTGGGTGGATGGATGGATGAGATAGATAGATGGATGAAACACAGACAGGAAGCCTAGACGGGTGGGATAGATAGATAGATAGATAGATAGATAGATAGATAGATAGATAGATAGATAGATAGATAGATAGATAGATAGATAGATAGATAGATAGATAGATAGATAGATGACAGACAGACAGACAGGAAGCATGGATGAATGGATGGATGGGTGGGTGGGATGGATAGATAGATAGATAGATAGATAGATAGATAGATGGATGGATGGATGGATGGATGGATGGATGGATGGATGGATGGATGGATGGATGGATGGATAGATGGATGGACGGACGGATGACAAACAGACAGGAAGCATGGATGGATTGTTGGGTGGGTGGGTAAATGGGTGGAATAGATATAGATAGAGAAGATAGATAGATAGATAGATAGATAGATAGATAGATAGATAGATAGATAGATAGATAGATAGATAGATAGATAGATAGATAGATAGATAGATAGATAGATAGATAATAGACAAAGAGGAAGCATGGATGGATGGATGGATGGATGATAGGTAAATATAATGGATAGATTAATAAGATGATTGGATGGATTACTGCAAATGGATGTCTGGATGGATAGATGGATGAATTGATGGATGGATGGATGGACGGATGACAGACAGACAGCCAGGAAGCATGGATGGATGGATGGATGGATGGTGGGTGGATGGGTTGGGTAGATAGATAGATGGATGGATGGATGGATGGATGGACGGATGACAGACAGCCAGGAAACATGGATGGATGGATGGATGGATGGATGGATGGATGGATGGATGGATGATAGATGGATGGATGGATGATAGATGACAGACAGATAGATAGATGGATGGATGATGGATGGATGGATGACAGACAGGAAGCATGGATGGGTGGGTGGGTGGGTGGAATAGATATAGATAGATAGATAGATAGATAGATAGACAGACAGACAGACAGACAGACAGACAGATAATCTAGCCAGAGATAAGACAGAGGAAGCATGGATGGATGGATGGATGGATGGATGGATGGATGATAGGTATATAATGGATAGATTGATAAGATGATTGGATGGATGACTGCATATGGATGGCTGGATGGATAGATGGCTGGATGAATTGATGGATGGGTGGATGGAGTGCTTTACAGCCCTAAGAGATTTACAGAGTCAGCCTCTTGCCCCCAAACAGCTGGGTCCTCCTCTCACCAACCTCGGAAGGATGGAAAGCTGAGTCAACCTTGAGCTGGTCAGGATCGAACTGCTGGCAGTGGGCAGAGGAGCTGAAGGTCTTTGTGCTTCTTGGCAAGCTTTTCTATTTACTTTGGTATTTTGTATCTTATAATATTTTATTTAGTTTGATGTATTCTCCTTGCACCTCATACAACGAAATTAAATCCCGTCTTCAGTGTACATTATACATAAAAAAACCCACAAACACCCATCCTTTACATTCTCTACAATTGAATTGAAAACCCCTGATGTTGCATTAATATTGCACTATGCAGTACAATTCAATATAGTTACTGCCCTGGGATAGAAGCTGTTTTTCAGCCTATTTGTCCTTGTTTTTAATTGTCCTGTTCCGTCTGCCAGATGATAATAGTTCCAACAAAAAAAAAAAAGAAGGAGTGCCCCGATGAGATGGATCTTTAAGAACTCAATAAAAAAGATTAAACTGTGAATTCAGTTTTCTTCTGATGATATTTCTTAAAAAAAAAAAAAGAAGAAGAAGAACAGGAAGCAGTTTGCAAAGACTGCTTTGCGTTCATCCACCCGGCACCATTTAGAATTTAAAATAAAACAAAACACACCGGAAATCCAGAATTAGGTTTTAAAGTCTGTCCACCTGTCGAGAGGAAAGTCAGCAGTAACTGGCTGGATCGGAAGCGGGGGGCGAGGATGGAAAAAAACGGGTCTTTCCCGATGAGCCCCTCTCCCACCCCCAGTCACCCGTTTTGCAACAGGGCAGGCAGTCCTCGACTTACAACCGTTAACTTAGTGACCTTTCAGAAGTTGTGGGAGCTTTGTCGTTGGAGGCTTTCAAGAACTTATTTATTTCGTATGGCTGGACTAGCTTGATTTTTACCTTTAAATTTTAATTGAATTTGATGGGTTTTTAAAGTTTTGTAATTTTATGGGGGTGTATGTTATTTTAACATTTGGGCAAATTTAAATTAGTTTTTTAAGGGATGTTTTAACTATTGTGTGTATCTGTATTTTATCTGCCTGTTCACCACCCTGAGTCCTTCGGGAGAAGGGCGGTATACAAATTAAAATATTCATTCATTCATTCATTCAAGAAGAGACTGGACTGCCCTCTGTCAGAAACGGTGTAGGGACCCCTGCTTGAGCGGGGGGTTGGACTAGATGACCTATAAGGTCCCTTCCAACTCTGTGAATTTGTTAAATCTAGCCCACCCTCAATGCCTTCTTATCTCCCGCTCATTTCCCTTGACCGTGAGTTGGCCAGATTCTTGTAGGGAGCTTAAGCTTACAATAAATCTTTATACAGGAAGTCATCGACTTATGACTGTTCAAAGTTACAACGGCACTGAAACAAGTGACTTATGACCGGTTTTCAAAGTTATGACCGTGGTCATGTGATCAAAATTCAGAGATTTGGCACCTGACTCATATTTATGACGATTGTAGCTTCCCGGGGGTGTTGCGATTCCCTTTTGCGACCTTCTGACAAGCAACAGAGAAGCCAGATTCACTTAACAACCAGGTGACTGACTTAACAACCGGAGCGATTCACTTAACAACTGTGGCAAGAAAGGTCGTATAAGGGGGCAAAACTCAGGTAACAAACGTCTCGTTTGGCAGCAGAAATTTTGGCGCTCGAGGACTACCTGAAAATAGATAAATAAATAAATATTCGACCCAGATAGTCCTCGACTTAGGACCACAGCTGAGCCCAAGATTTCTGTTGCTTACGTTTGTTAAGTGGGTTTTGTCTACTTTTACGACCTTGCTTACCACCGTTGTTAGGTGAAGCACTTGATAAAATAGCAATCCCGTTGTTAAGTGAATCACTTGTCTGAAGGTCGCAAAAGGGGATCACGTGACCCTGGGGCACTGCAACCGTCAGAAATATGAACCAGTCGCCAAGCGTCCGAACGACCATGGGGCGGATACAAAGGTCTTTAAGTGTGAAAAATGGTCACTTTTTTCACTTTGAACGTTGTAACTTTGAACCGTCCCTAAATGAACTGTTGTAACTCAAGGATTTACCCCATAAAGAAACAAACATTCTATATCGTGTATTTCAGTTTATGTTCTGTGGGTGAACCTGCCCAGGAGCATCTGCCTTGAGAATTGCTGGAATTCGATTCCAGGGCTGCACCTCTCCTCTGTTATTTTCCAGCAAAAATTTTTTTAATAATCTCCTGTCCTTTGCGAAGAGAAAAACGAACACGGCCACTAACAGTTTTGGAAAAACTAAAACACAGAGAAATCCAGCCGGATTTGGTCACAGGTTGTTATCGGCATCAGTGTTTACCTAAGAGATAAGCAAGGAGGTGCAGCGCTTCAAAATACAGGTAATCCTCAACTTACGACCAGAATAGTGGCCAGAATAGAGAATGGAATGGAATGGAATGGAATAGAAAATATGGAATGGAATGGAATGGAATGGAATACAACAGAACAGAACAGAACATGGAATGGAATGGAATGGAATAGAAAAAATGGAATGGAATGGAATGGAATGGAATGGAATACAACAGAACAGAACAGAACAGAACATGGAATGGAATGGAATAGAAAAAATGGAATGGAATGGAATGGAATGGAATGGAATACAACAGAACAGAACAGAACATGGAATGGAATGGAATAGAATAGAATAGGGAAGGGAAGAGAAGAGAAGGGAATAGGAGATAGGATAGGATAGGATAGGATAGAATAGAATAGAATAGAATAGAAGATGACATTATTGGGAAAATAATGGACTGCAGAAATGAGTAAATTGACTTTTGAAATTAGGGAACAGGAAGATAAGCAATTTTATAAAGTAGGGGATTTATGTTACCAATGGTTGGAAAAGAAATTATGACAAAGAAGACTTTAGTTTTTAATAAGTTAAAAATTATTGATGATAATAAATTGATACGAATGAATGATATAATCCTTCTGAAATGACGGATAAAATAGGATGATAAGAAATATTGTTCCAGAAATTAATTGATTAAATTATTTGATTATAGTTAGATGATAAAATGGATGGTTAAATAAGCTAATGATAGATAATTGTTTTTGCACAAAAAATGTAATCCATGCACCGACAGATTGTATTGAAATTTGAATGAAAGATGTTTTTAGGTTTGTATGTCTTTAAAAAATAAAAAAAAATTCAAAAAAAAAAGAATAGAATAGAATATGGAATGGAATGGAATAGAATAGAATAGAATAGAATAGAATAGAGTAGGGAAGGGAAGGGAAGGGAAGGGAAGGGAAGGGAATAGGACAGGAGGTAGGGTAGGGTAGGGTAGGGTAGGATAGAATAGAATAGAATTTTGTGACCATTCCTCGCATTTGCAACCTTTGTAAGTCTGTACAGGTGGTCCTCAACTTGAAACAATTCGCTTAGTGACCGTTCAAAGTTACAATGGTACTGAAAGAAGTGATTTACGACCGTTTTTCACAGTTATGACCTTCGCAGCCGCCACCTGTTCAAAATTCAGGCACTTGGCAACTGTCTCATACTTATGACGGTCACTTGATTCCCTTTTGTGACCTTCTGACAAGCAAAGTCAATGGGAAAGCCACTTAACAACTGGGTCCTAACTTACCAAGTGCAGCGATTCGCTTAACAACAGAGGCAAGAAAGGTCGTAAAATGGGACAAAACTCACTAAACGGATGTCTCACTTAACAACAGAAATTTCGGACTCAATTATGGTCGTAAGTCGAGGACCACCTGTAAAGCAAAGAAAAACCGAAGTCAGATCCTAAGCACGGTCATGGTTTCATTTAGCAATCGCTTAATGACCAAGGTACCAGTTCCAATTGTGGTCACTAAACAGGGACTCCCTGCATAGATTTAAATTTAAATAAAATCTTGATTAAGTCTTTTATTTTGAACTGCATTTTTTAAAATCTTGCAAAAATACCATTTGAAAGGTAACGAGAGAGAGACCCGGCTGTTTAGCAGCTGATTGCTAAGTTGTGTTGTTGTGCCCCTATTGCGCTGTCTGCCACAACTAAGTGCCAAATAGTTACATTTTCTTGTATGGGAGGCGAGAGGAATGAAGCCTGTCAGCCGAATGATTGATGGGCCCAGGATCCTGAACAAAATTAAATCTTTCCTAAAATAGATATTTTCAGGAGACCTAAAGAAGGAGAAGAGAAAATGGCCAGGGAAAATATAACTTAGTATGGTATTGCGGGAAAGAAAGAAAAAAAAATCAGTGAAAACACTGAGGACTAGTCACGGTCATAGTGACTAGTTAGAAGAACTCCAATTTAATGTGTGGTATTAAGTGCATTCGGTGGTTTTCAGGGGTGAAAGGCTATTGGTTCGGACCGGTTCTCACGAACCGGTAGTAAGAAATTCTACCGGTTCGGACGAACTGGTATTTCCGACGATCAGCTGGGCGACGATCAGCTGCGACGTGCGATTTATATTCGCTAGAATGGTCGGATTTCCTGCTTTCTAACTAATCTAAATCGCGCGGCACAGTGGGTTCCTGCCCCCCTCGCTGTTCTACTTACCTTTGCAGGCTTGGAAGGCTTCAAAAATGTTCTTTTTAGCGCTGCGCGGGCATGCCTCAGACATGCGCTCGGTAGCAGACTCATAGAACCGGTAGCGGACTTCAGAGCAGGGGTCTCCAACCTTGGTCACTTTAAGACTTGTGGACTTCAACTCAGCTGGCTGAGGAATTCTGGGAGTTGAAGTCCACAAGTCTTAAAGTGACCAAGGTTGGAGACCCCTGCTTCAAAGGATTTCACCGCTGGTGGATTTAGACAGGCTACCAACAACAAGAGGGATCGCATGGATGTAATTATGGAGGTCCGTGATGTTCTCTGAGCTTGGTGGTTTTTCTGTAGACGTTTCATAACCCAACTAGGCAATAGCATCCTGCTAAGAGGGAGGGCGGTTCGCAGAGAGACACCCTGGCCTGGATGACTGCGAATCTCCACGGACTTTTAGGTGAGGCTGGTTTTTGTAGATAAGGTGTGAAAACAAGACAACACACATAAAATCTGAAGCAGCTTCAATGATTTCCTTTGTAGAAGCCTGCAACGTGGCTTAGTCACTTGGATGGAGGTGGGGAAGGGACCAGCTGGGGGCTTAGCTTGGATTGTTGAAGAAGGAACCTTATCGAGATTACGACCACCTTTATCTGGAAAGGTCCCAAACTTCATGTCTGGGGTGGAAAACTCCAAGCCTGGCCTCTCCCTTGATGAGGTCACTCGCAACTTGGGAGTAAGGAGCAGGTAAGAATCTTTTTCCATGATCTGCAACCGAACGGTGGCAAAACACCTCTATGCACCGATAACAGGAGAATATTTGTAGATCAAGGTGGAAACGAGGGATCCTGGGTGCTCTCTGAGCTGGGTGGTTTTCTTGCAGACGTTTCATGACCTAACTAGCGGTCATCAGCGGTAGAAGGGAGTGGGGTAGGAGGAGAGGAGAAGGAGAAGGAGAAGGTGAAAGAGAAGGAGAAGGAGGAGGAGGAGGAGGAGGAGAAGGAGAAGGAGAAGGAGAAAGAGAAGGAGGAGGAGGAGGACTATGCTCTCTGAGCTGGGTGGTTTTCTTGCAGACGTTTCATGACCTAACTAGCGGTCATCAGCGGTAGAAGGGAGTGGGGTAGGAGGAGAGGAGAAGGAGAAGGAGAAGGTGAAAGAGAAGGAGGAGGAGGAGGAGGAGGGGGAGAAGGAGAAGGAGAAGGAGAAAGAGAAGGAGGAGGAGGAGGACTATGCTCTCTGAGCTTGGTGGTTTTCTTGCAGATGTTTCATGACCCAACTAGGTAACCTCATCAGTGGTAGAAGGGAATGGGGTATGAGGAGAGAAAGAGGATGGAGAAGAAGAAGAAAAAGAGGAGGAGCAGGAGGAGGAGAAGGAGGAGGAGGAAGAGGAGGAGGAGGAGGAGGAGGAGGAATGTGGGGACCTTGATGCTCTCTGAGCTTGGTGGTTTTCTTGCAGAAATTTAATGACCCAACTAGGTAACCTCATCAGTGGTAGAAGGGAATGGGGTATGAGGAGAGAAAGAGGAGGAAGAAGAAGAAGAAAAAGAAGAAGAGGAGGAGGAGGAGAAGGAGAAGGAGAAGGAGAAGGAGGAGGAGAAAGAGAAGGAGGAGGAGGAGGACTATGCTCTCTGAGCTTGGTGGTTTTCTTGCAGATGTTTCATGACCCAACTAGGTATCGTCATCAGTGGTAGAAGGGAATGGGGTATGAGGAGAGAAAGAGGAGGAGGAAGAAGAAGAAGAAAAAGAGGAGGAGGAGGAGGAGGAGGAGGAGGAGGAAGAGAAGGAATGTGGGGACCTTGATGCTCTCTGGGCTTGGTGGTTTTCTTGCAGACATTTAATGACCCAACTAGGTAACCTCATCAGTGGTAGAAGGGAATGGGGTATGAGGAGAGAAAGAGGAGGCAGAAGAAGAAGAAAAAGAAGAGA
The DNA here is from genome assembly GCF_028640845.1 of Ahaetulla prasina. Lineage (NCBI taxonomy): Eukaryota > Metazoa > Chordata > Lepidosauria > Squamata > Colubridae > Ahaetulla > Ahaetulla prasina. The sequence continues at coordinate 100,229,115 of NC_080545.1, read as the reverse complement.
AGGAGGAGGAGGAGGAGGAGGAGGAGGAGGAGGAGGAGGAGGAGGAGGAGGAGGTGGTGGAGGAGGACTATAGAGTCCTTGGTACTCCTTGAGCTTGGTAGTTTTCTTAAGAGACATTTCATGATCCAACTAGGTAACATCATCAGTGGTAGAAGGGAGTGGGGTATGAGGAGAGCAGGAGGAGGAGGAGGAGGAAGAATAAGAAGAAAAGAAGAGGAGGAGGAGGAAAGGGAGGACTATAGAGTCCTTGGTACTCCATGAGCTTGATAGTTTTCTTAAGAGACATTTAATGACCCAACTAGGTAACCTCATCAGTGGTAGAAGGGAGTGGGGTATGCAGGGAGGAGGAGGAGGAGGAAGAAGAAAAAGAGGAGGAGGAGGACGACTATGGAGTTCTTGGTGCTCCCTGAACTTAGTTTTTTCTTCGGAGACATTTCATGACCCAATAAGGTCACATCATCAGTGATGGAAGGGAGTGGGGTTTGTGGAATAGAGGAGGAAGAGAAGAAGGAAGAGAAGGAAAGAGGGAAGGGGAGGAAGAAGGAGGGAGAGATCGGGATGGAGGAGGATGAAGAGGAGAAGGAGAATTCTGAGATGGTATAAGGTCTCCTGCCTTAGAGAAGGGGTGGAATAGAGGACCTCTGAAGTCTCTTCTAGCCTAGCATTTTATGTCAGACCTGGGCATTTTATGCTCCCTGGGCCTCGTTCGGCTCTTCGGCTCTCCCTGTCTGGCCCCTCGTCAGATTAAAACTGAAGTGATTCACTTAGCAATTGTGGCCAGAAAGGTCGTAAAACGGGGCAAAACTCACTTAGCAAATGTCTCAGCAACGGAAATTTTGGGCTTAATTGTGGTCATAAGTCGAGGACTGCCTATGCTTTATCCCAACTTTATTATTGCACTTCACCCGGTCTATTGAATAAAAACATTTATTTAATATTTGATAAAGTTCTTGACTTAACGATAAAGATATTCAATAAAGACAGAAGAAGTCAAATTTAGTCCAAATGAAACTAACAGGCTGAGAAATCCTAACAGAAGCCTTCATAATGTGCGAAAAAGCACATTAAAAACATTCTTAGAAATCAACATCATTTGTTATTCTAACTTCCTCCCTTTCTCCCCATCTTAAAACTGATGTTTTTTTCAGTTCTACTTCCTCCAAATTCTGTTCTTCTACTTCTTTCTCTAGGCTAATTTATTCACTGGCTTAATTTTAACCCCTGGTTAAACTATCAAATACAGAGACATCACAGGATGGGATTTTCCTATTTGCCTTCAAAATACGGATATTGAATTTTAACTCCGTCGATAAATGATCTTTACATTTTAGATTAGTTTTTTTAAAATATATATTCTTAGTTTAGGTCAACAGTTTAGGACAAGGGTCTCCAACTGTGGCAACTTTACAATAAATTCGCAATATTACAAGAGCAAAAAATAGATTCAAGCTAAATGTCAACCGCTTCAAACTTGATTGCAGAAAATATGACTTCTCTAACAGAGTTGTTAATGCTTGGAACTCATTACCTGACTCCATAGTCTCTACTCAAAATCCCAAAATCTTCAACCAAAAACTGTCTACTATTGACCTCACCCCACTCCTAAGAGGACCATAAGGGGCGTGCATAAGAGCACAAATGTGCCTACCATTCCTGTTCCCTTCATTATATCCAATTAATATAGTTGATGCATAATTTTAATTATATATATATATATATTCTTCAAGATATGCTGTTTTATCTATGACATTTGTTTGTGTATACTGTTGTGACAAAAATAAATAAATAAATAAAAACCTTTAAGACTTGTGGACTTCAACTCCCAGAATTCATCAGCCAGCCAGTCTTAAAGTTGCCAAGGTTGGAGACCCTTGGTTTAGGAGGTTCAACATTTCTGACCGTGGTCAGACAATTTTATTTATTTTGGTTTTGTAGTCAACTTTTTTACATGACTGTCTGTCTGTTCTCATATACATGAGTCTGGATGGCTGCTGGTTAAAATGTGATAGAACCAATCATGAACCTAAATAACATTCAATAAAAGCCAAACACAGCATTCCACAATCAATATATGGGGTTCCTTGGTGCTCCTAGAGCTTGGTGGTTTTCTTGCAGACGTTTGATTACCCAACTAGGTAACGTTATCAGTGCACAGAGCAGAGATGATGTGAAGTTTGCCAATTGAACGTCAGCAAGAAAACCACCAAGTTCATAGAGCACCAAGGACCCCGTAGTCCATTTCTTCCTCCTCTTCCTCCTCCTCTATGCGAACCTCATTCCCTTCTAGCACTGATGATGTTACCGAGTTGGGTCATGCAACATCTGCAAGAAAACCACCAAGCTCAGAGAGCATATTCTTCCTCCTCCTCCTCCTCCTCCTTTCAATCAATCCTAACAGAAACGCAAAGCAGGCCAAGGAAAAGTTCTGAGCTTCATGTGCTTTCCAAACTTGTCATTTGTGCTGCAGGTAGTTTCTGGGGTGCAAGATGAGATTTCCTTCAGGGCTGGATTTGGGGGGACCCTCACCTGCCCATCACGCCATGGCCAGCCCTAAGCGACCCCGGGGTGTGCTCAGAAAGACCTTTCCCCAAGCCCCCCCTCCCCCAAACGCAGGAAAAACTCAACTCTTCCAAACCCTTGGACTCTCCCCCTCCTACCACCCCAGCTGGGAGCAGGACTCCCATGCCCATCCTTCCCAGCTGCCCTCCCCCCAACTGAGGGCAGGATTCCCATGCCCATCCTTCCCAGCGGGGAGCAGGACTCCCAACCTCCCTCCTCCCAACTGGGTGCAAGACTCCCATCCCACCCAGCCACCCTCACCCATCCAGCTGAGTGCAGGACTCCCATGCCCATCCTTCCCAGCCTCCCTCCTCCCTCCAGCTGGGTGCAGGACTCCCCTGCCCATCCTTCTCAGCCTCCTTCCTCCCCCACAACTGAGTTCAGGACTCTCATGCCCATCCCTCCCAGCCCCCTCTCCCCAGCTGAGTGCAGGACTCCCATGCCCATCCTTCCTAGCTGCCCTTCCCCCAAGGGAGGGCAGGATTCCCCTGCCCATCCCTCCCAGCCTCCCTCCTCTCTCCAGCTGGGAGCAGGACTCCCATGCCCATCCTTCCCAGCCTCCCTCCTCTCTCCAGCTGGGAGCTGGATTCCCATGCCCATCCCTCCCGGCCCCCCTCCCCCCCAAATGAGTTCAAGACTCCCATGCCAATCCTTCCCAGCCTCCCTCCTCCTCCCAACTGAGAGCAGGACTTCCATGCCCATCCTTCCCAGCGTCCCTCCTGCCCCCCCAAGTGAGTTCAGGACTCTCATGCCCATCCCTCCCAGCCCCCCTCCTCCCCCCCCCCACCAACTGAGTTCAGGACTCCCATGCCCATCCTTCCCAGCCGCCCACTTCCCCCAACTGGGAGCAAGACTCCCATGCCCATCCCTCCTAGCCTCCTCTTCCCCCAACGGAGAGCAGGACTCCCATGCCCATCCTCCCAGCCTCCCTCCTCCCCCACCAACTGAGTTCAGGACTCCCATGCCCATCCTTCCCAGCCGCCCACTTCCCCCAACTGGGAGCAAGACTCCCATGCCCATCCCTCCTAGCCTCCCTCTTCCCCCAACGGAGAGCAGGACTCCCATGCCCATCCTCCCAGCCTCCTCCCCCACCAACTGAGTTCAGGACTCCCATGCCCATCCTTCCCAGCTGCCCTCCTCCCCCTCCCCTCTCTCCCAGCCTGCTAGCCAGGGACCCCCCTTTTCTCGCAATCCCACCCCCTACCCCCCACTCCAGTCTTGGGGGCCGGACTCCCCCTCCCCTCCTCCCCAAAGCCGACGGGCTTTGTAGTAGCAGCGGCGGAGGGGCGTGTGGGAGCCCGCGGGGCAGGGGCTGCAGGCAGAGGGGGGCGCCCGGGGGAGCCCCTCACTCACTCACTCACTCACCGTAGCCGTCCTGAGCGGAGCGGCGGCGGCGGTGACGGCTGGCCAGCTCCCACTCGCGGGACATGACCGGAGGGAAAGAGACCCAGAGCCGCGGATGCTGCTGCGGATGCTGCTGCGAAGGAGCCGAGGCGGGTCTGGGCTCCCCGGGCGAGGCAGGCACGTCCGCGGGGGCTTTCAAGGCAGGGCGTGGGTGGGTGGGTAGGTGGGTGGCTCAGGCGCCGCCTCCGCGCGGAGCGGAGCCCTGCAAGTCCCAGCAAGGTGGGCGACTTCTGGATCCCGGTCCAGGCGGGGGGGGGGAGCCGGAGACCCTCCTCTGCCCCCACCTGGGCTTCTCACCGCCCCCCACACACACACATTTCTCCCCTCCCCAAAAGAAACGCAGCGGAGAGAAGAGGAAGCACCTTCGCAGCTCAGAGGTTGGACTTCGAGGGGGGCGCGACTCTCGGCTTCGGGGTTTCCTTGGGGACGTTTCGTGGCCCAGCTGGGTAACATCATCAGTGCGCGGAAGGAGTCGCCGGGTTTGTAGAAGGGAAGGAAGGAAGGAAGGAGAAAGTATTTGGGAGGGAGGGAGGGATTAGGGTGGAAGGAAGGAAGGAAGGATTAGGTAGGGAGAGAGGGAGAAAGGAAGGAAGTAATGAGGGAGGGAGGGAGGAGAAAGTAAGGGGTTTGGGAGGGAGGGAGGAAGAAAGGAAGGAAGGAAGGAAGTAATAAGGGAGAGAGGGAGGAAGGAATGGCTGTGGGGGTCCTTGGGGCTCTCTGAGCTTGGCTGTTTTTCTTGCAGGCGTTTCATGACCCAACTAGGGATCATCATCAGGGCTTGAAGGGAGGGGCAGTTTCTGGAGAGGAGGAGGAGGAAGGGGAGGGTAAGAGTAAGAAGGAATGAAAATGAGAAAGATGAAGGAAGAAGAGCACTGTGAGGTCCTTGGTGCTCTCCGAGCTGGGTGGTTTCCTTGCAGGCATTTCATGGCCCAACTAGGGAACATCATCAGGGCTTGAAGGGTGTGGGGTTTGCAAGGAGGAGGAGGAGGAGGATAACAACTGAGGGGTCCTTTATGCTCTCTGAGCTTGGCTGGTTTCCTTGCAGGCGTTTCATGACCCAACTAGGTCACATCATCAGAGCTAGCAGGGAGAGAGGTTTGTGGAGAGGAGGAGGAGGACTGGAGTACTTGGTGGTCTTCAAGTGGACTGGAGTTTGGTTGCTTTCTTGCAGGTGTTTGGCTGGCTGGGGGATTCTGGGAGTTGAAGTCCTTAAAGGTCTTAAAGTGACCAAGGTTGGACAACTCCTGCTTCACACGTTTGCCCAAATCCACTTTTCCTCCCTTTTATTTCCGCAGAGCCAAGATGAAGTTTGTTGCAAAAAGGTTTGGGGCATAAGACTAACCAACTTTTGGAGGTAGTGACAACTGCTCTGATACAACCCCCCCATCTAACCTAGTTTAATGTCTTTCTTTTTGAACGGTGCGAACCAGAAGTCTGGAACCAAGCAGTCCTCAACATATGACCACCAGTTGCTTAAATCAAAGTTACGACAGAATCCTCCAAAGTTACTTATAACCTGAAGTTTGGACAGTCATGTGACCGTATGTCCCCTCCCCGCACCAGCAACTGGCCAGCATTTCTTGTTTGCACTCACGTGACCAAGTTTTATAACTTTTTTTTGGGCACTTTTCTTCAAAAATGCCCCCGGTTGCCCAATCGATTTGTGTTAACAATCTTATTTGTTAATACATTCGATTTATTGTGTATAAATCGAGCCAATTCACACACACACACAAAAAGGCTAACCACTTTTGCCTGCCAACCTTATTAGCTATTTGCTTAACGATGATCGTTGTTCGCTATACGACGGCCGCTTAAAAAAAAAAAAAGATCGTAAGGTCAGGTCGGTCAAGGGGAGGCGACCGGCTTTGCAACCATCAGGGCTTACGACCGTCCATTTCGGTTGTAAATTGAGGACTGCAAGATACCGTGAGATGGACAGCTCCTTATATTTTAAAACAGGGGTCTCCAACCTTTGCAACTTTAAGCCTGGAGGACTTCAACTCCCAGAATTCCCCAGCCGGCAAAGCTTCTGGGAGTTGAAGTCCTCCAGGCTTAAAGTTGCAAAGGTTGGAGACCCCTTTTAAAACCCTTTTTAAATCCTTTTTAAAAAGTTGCATGGAGCTTATTGTAAACAAAATTGAAAATTTTTGTTTACTGTAAACAAAATTGAGGCATCGTCATTAAAAGTTCATGTATAGATAATGGATTCGACAGAACTCAGGAAATTCCATCTGGATATAATTCTTATGGCAGCCGTTTATCTCCTGACGCAAATAACAAGTCACATCACAAATTACAGTCATCCCATCTTCCCTTTTATAAAACATATCTATTTATTCAAGCGGGACTGGCATAATAGTTTGATTTTAAATTGGGGTTTTATTAATATTTAAAATTTTTAAATTTAATTTTAACTATCAGCCGTTTTTGTAATTTTACTACATTTTAATTCGTTTTAATTGTATATATCTTGTATTTTATTTCTGGCTGTACACCGCCCCGAGTCCTTCAGGAGAAGGGCGGTATAAAAATTTAATAAAATAAATAAAATAAAATAAAGAACTTAAGCCTTTTTTTTAATAAAAAAATTAAGGTGGGGCAGAAAGACATGGAAGACCTAAGAATGAGATCGCTGGATTTTACAGGTTAGTCCTCGACTTACGACGACAGAGACCAAAATTCCCATTGCTAAGCGAGACAGCTATTAAATGATTTTAGCCCCATTTTCCAACTTTTCTTGCCACGGTCGTTAAGTGAATCACTGCCATTAAGTTAGGAACACGGTCGTTAAGCAAATCTGGTTTCCTCGTTGACTTTCCTTGCCAGGTCGCAAAAAGAGGATGACGTGACCTCGGGGACACTGCAACTGACCTAAGTCCAGGACAGTCTGAATTTTAATCATGTGACCACGAGGATGCGGCAACGGTCGTAAGTGTGAGAAACGGCCCCAAGTACTTTTTTCAGTGCTGTTGCGACTGTGAACAGTCACTAAACAAATGGTCGAAAGTCGAGGACTGCCAGGAATGGTCTCCCAACCTTTATGGCTTGGCCACCTGGAGCTACAGGATGTCTGTTCAAATTGGCAGCACACAGGGTAATCCTCGATTTACGACCGTAATGGATCCCTGCCAACGACGGTTGTAAGTCCCAACGATCCTAAGGCAGGTCACCCAGAAAACCAACCTGTTTTTGTGACTTTTTTTCCCCACGGCAGTCATTAAGTGAACACCACAGTAGTGAACCCTTTTTTTTTGCCACGGTCGTTAAACGAACCACTGCAGTTGTTAAGTAAATCGTGCCAGTGTTAAGCAAACCCGGCTTCTCCCATTGACTGCTTGTTGGACGTCGGCTGGGAAGGTCGCAAGAGGGGATTGCGTGACACACACCCCCCCGGGACAGTACAACCGTCGTAAGTACATGCCAGTTGCCCGAATTTTGATCCCGTGAGCGTGGGGATATTGCGACGGTCGTTAAGTGTGAAAACCCATCATAAGTGACTTTTTCAGTGCTAGTGTTGTGACTCCGGCCCCCGAGCCTGTCCTCATGGAGGAGGTTGACTCTGAGAGTGACGGGGAGGAGCCGACAAGGCCTCCCTCTCCAGGACCCTCCTCCTCCCTGGCAACGCCTCAGGCTCCAGCTGCTGAGAATCAATCTTGGATTGACCCGAGGCAGCGACAAAAAGATAAGCGTGCGCAGCAAAGGAAGAGGTGTGGCAGGCTCATCAGAGATTGCTGAGTCACACACACCCCACAGGGGATAAAAGCGGGTGGAGTTGCCATCTGGCCCTTGTGACGGACAAAAGCTACCAAGTGCGAACTGCAGATCGGTCGTTTGGGAGTTAAAGGCCTGGACTGTGCAAAGGCTTTTTTCTGTGAGCTCTTGGCAACGGATCTTGGACACGTGGGCTTCTGTCTCCGTAAGAGATAAAGAACTCGGAACTTGGCTGGTCTTTGCACTGTAGCTGCCAAGTCTTTCATTCACTACAGAAAATCAGGTCTGTTGCAAATATAAAGGATTGTGGGACGCGTATCTCTGCGTCTTCTGTGAAGTGGGGAGGGGGACAGAACAGCTGTTGTAACTTTGGTCTCTAAGCAAATGGTTGTAAGTCAAGGACCGCCTGTTTGGGCTAAAGATGGCAGAGCAATTCACTTCTTGTTTTGAATTACGTCGAAAAGAGGACAAGATATAAAGACCAGAAAATAGCAGCTGGAAAATCAGGGAATCAAAGTGACGTCAAGACAAGATTAACCAAAATAATTCCATTTAATATCAGTACCAAGACATCCCCCCACAAGTATCTCGGCACTGACAAGGAAGACCCACAATTACAAAATAGCATTTCCCCCAGCTGCAAGCCACATCCCTGCCGATATCACACTAGCTTGCTTGTACTGGTGTGTAACACAACGCACAAACAGCGTTAAGGCAGCTTGAGCAATGCCTTGCTTTACAATCGGGATGCAACCTAGTGAGAAACACAAATTGGATGTTTCGTAGCACAGGACATCTTAAGACGGAGAGCAAAGAATTTAAAAAACAAACAAACCACCATTGCAGTTGTTAAACTTTCAGCGGAGTATTAGCAACAAACCACCTTTTTAAAACTTGCTTTGAAGAAAAGCGGGCAAGATTAAGATGACCTTTGGGAGTCCCACAGCCGCTGTAGTAAAAGCTTTTAAAACTTTCGCTGCGGGGTGACAAAGGATGCAATTAATTTTTCCACTCTGAGTGTATTTTGGAGGAAAATTAATTGCGGGATTTTCCATTAAGATGTTCGCAAGCTGGGTATTTTTTCCCCCCCCTGCAGCCTCAGGGGCGTGAATGCTTGTAGAGCAGGCATTCTTGTTTGCCCGTGACTGCGGATCTATGGCACGTGTGCCGGAAATGGCACGCACAGCCATCTCTTTGAGCATGCCAGCCGTCATCTGTTCCTGTTCTGGGTTCCGGTGTGCAGGACAGCTGGTCTTTGCGCACACGGGAGCACCATAAACCAAAAGAGCTGCTCCTTATTGTGCATGCACGCATCAGCAAGCTGCGCTTCCAATTTCTGGTGTGAGCATCGATGCCCGCCAGCTGGTCTTCACATGTGCATGAGCGCCAGCATGTTGGGGAACTGCTCTTTCAAGTTTCCAGTGGCCCTCTCCGCATGGGTGCGCATTGCCATTTCGACACTCCGTTCCCAAAAGGTTCGCCGACATTGTTGTATGCCTTTCTCAATTTTGGCAAGTTTAAGATAGGGGGACTTCAACTCCCAGAATTCCCCAGCCAGCATTGCTGGCGGGGGAATTCTGGGAGTTGAAAGTCCCCCCCCATCTTAAATTTGAGAAACACTGTTATAGCTATTGAAAAAAAAATGTACATTATTCTAACAAGATCTCTTCTTCCATTGTCCAGTTACAAAGAGGAAGAAAAAAAATCTATTTTTCCCCCCCAGAAAGAATCCTTGATGAGATGACAGCGTGAAGTTCAATTTTTCAAGAATCCTGCAAAAAAAATAATAATAAAAAAAAATCCACCCCAATTCTGTTCAAAAAGACCTTTTTGATATGTTTTTAAAATCACGTTTTGGAGTGTTCTCAAAGCGAAACCAGATCTAAAAAGGCGGCTCCATAAGTAAGAAATATTTTCATTTAAAACCACGGCACACAAAGGAAGAAAAATGCACTACAAGTTTTCTGGGCGAGCCGTCAAAAGCCACAGACGAAATGGGAGAACCCAAACGGATCCTGATTTTAATATATATATCCTTTTCGGGTTTGTTTTTTTTGATTAGTGTTATCATTTAAATCAGGGGCCTCCAACCTTGGTCCCTTTAAGACTTGTGGACTTCAACTCCCAGAGTTCCTCAGCCAGCTGGCTGAGGAACTCTGGGAGTTGAAGTCCACAAGTCTTAAAGGGACCAAGGTTGGAGACCCCTGATTTAAAGTATCGGTTGTAGAGAAGCAATCAATCCTGAAGTACATTTAAGGTCGTTCCTCCAAAATTTTCAAAAAAAAAAAAAAAAGCAATTCCGTTCATCGAGTTAAGAATTCAACGTTCCTCCTGTTGAAACCTCCCGCGCAGAAACGGCGTTAAAAATATGATTTGTCGACTCTTCCGTTGTTGTAAAAATAAAGCACCTCCCACTTTGCATGGCAGTGAAATTCAAGGCAGTGCAATCTCGGAGCTAAATCCTCATCCAAGGGATGGAATTTCTCCTCTCGGAGTTTAAAAAGAGTTCGTGGCTGGGGGAAAAATAAAAAAATCAGCTAGTCTCCAAAAATCCAGAGAACGTTCACGCCAGATAATCCGAGGTTGACTCGCCTGCGAAGAGAAAGGACAGCCTTTATTATTAGTTGACAAAACCTTCGCCGGAGTACAAGGATTTCACAAATTCTCTCGCCAGCTAGAAACAAACCGTGTGTTCTGTCCCCCTCAACCACAGCCCAAAAGACACGCGAACTGACTATATTTGCCAGCAATTTATTCCCACTACAGATATCAGTTCTGGCAACGAACCTGAGATTGCCTGCCAAGTCCTATCTCTTCAGTGCAACTGCGGTCCGTTGCTGGAGCAACCCAGAGTTCAGAAATAAACAGAAATCCAGAAGCCAATTCCTTAGTCTCGCAATAAAGCAGCCAAAGTTTCCAAAAGTCAGGTTTTTTGTCCGTCACGAAGCCCAATGGCAGGTCCACCCACTTTTATACCCTGTGGGGTGTGGCTCTGTGACTCAGCACTGCCTGGGCCGGCCCCTCCTTTTCCTTTGCTGCGCACGTTTCCTTCGGCGTCGCTGCCTTGCATCTAGCCAAGATTGATCCTCCTCAGCTGGCTCTTGGGGCGTTGCCAGGGAGAAGGAGGGGTCGGGGGAAAGAGGCCGTGTCAGCTCCTCCTCCTCCACCTGGCCTGCCTCTGGAACCTGGAGCGGAGCCAGAGAGGAAGGTCCTGCAGAGGGAAGCCCTGTCGGCTCTTCCCCCTCACTCTCTGAGTCACTCTCTGCCAGGAACCCAGGTTCGGGGCCCGCAGACACAACACCATGCAAAATCAGAAGTGTGTGATGAATTTCAGAGCCAGAGACCCAAGGTTCATTTTTTTTCTTCACCAGCTGCTCTATTTTTTAAATCTTTTTTTAAATAATTTTTTTATTTTCTTATACACATATTGTAAATGTACATTTTCTTATTCATAGATAATCATACATATTCTCTCTAAAGAAAGCACAAAAATAAAACATTTTAATTGCGTTTGGAGTTGCTCTTCTACCCTTTCTTTCCCTCCGTTTTACAACAAGCCGCCTTCTCCTCTTTTCCCTCCCTCCTCCTTCTCCTTTCCTCCCTTCTTCCTCCTCCTCTCCTTCCTCGTACCTACTTCCCTTTCCTCTCCCCCGCTCCTCTTCTCTTTCCCTCCTTTCTCACCTTCTCTCCTACTCTTATCCCCCAACTTATCTTCCTCTCCTTCTCCTTCTCCTTCCCTCCATCCTATTCTATTCTATTCTATTTCTATTCTATTCTATTTCTATTCTATCTATTTCTATTCTATCTATTCTATCTATTTCTAATTCTAATTCTAATTCTAATTCTATTCTATTCTATTCTATCCCTCTCTCTCCTTCACCTCCTCTATCTTACCCTCTATTCCAGGGGTCTCCAACCTTGGCAACTTTAAGCCTGGAGGACTTCAACTCCCAGAATTACCCAGCCAGCTTTGCTTCTGGGAGTTGAAGTCCTCCAGGCTTAAAGTTGCCAAGGTTGGAGACCCCTGCTCTAGTCCTCTCTTCTTTCTTTCTTCTTTGTTGTATAATATTTCCCTTGTTTGGTAACCGGTTTTTTAAAATCTTGTTATGCACCAAAAATCACATTGATTTCTTTTTTGGGGAGAACTATCAGGAAAGAATAAGTTTGAAAAAGCCATCTGTTTAGTTGTAGATCAGGGGCCCACAACTCTCGGACTGCAGCCCGCTAACGGGCGGTGGCCTATTCGGAATTGGGCCCTGCGAGTGGCTGGCTGGAACCCACACCTGGGCAGCACAACTTTTGAGCGCATTGGACCGGTGAGCGCTTGTGTATGTGTTGGCCCACCGCTCACACAAATTGAGCTGCAGGATTGCACACTGGTCCGCCGATGTTATAGATCAGGGTTAAATTGAAGTAAGATTTGTAAATATATACGAATTTTAGTAAGTTCAATATATGAGATTGTAATACTTGGAATGTCTTTCATTGTAACTATGGAACTCGGCTAAAGTATTTGAAATTGTATTGTATTATGAAGATTAACAGTTTTTGACTATGGCTTACTATGAACAGATATAAACAATATATATATTTGAAAAAGCAATGGAAAATTGGGGTTACTTTAAAAAAAACAATGGGAAATGAGAAATAGACACAAATGACTTTAATGTTATATGTGTAAAATGGTATGAACATTAATATTTGTGATTGGAAGAGGAAAATTACTTAGAATTACAAAAGAATAACTCAGCTAAAACATTTGAAATTATATTGTGAAGATTAAGAAATGAATGATTTTCATGTTTTATATATTTAAGTGAATTGTAGTAAGATATTTGATTGTAGTATTTGGAGAGGATAAAGGAAGAAATGGAAAAGGAACTGGGTTATATATGTAAAATGGTATGAACATTAATATTTGTGATTGGAAGAGGAAAATTACTTAGAATTATAAAAGAATATCAGCTAAAACATTTGAAATTATATTGTGAAGATTAAGAAATGAATGATTTTCATGTTATATATTTAAGTGAATTGTAGTAAGATATTTGATTGTAGTATTTGGAGAGGTTGATAAAGGAAGAAATGGAAAAGGAATGGTTATATATGTAAAATTGTATGAATATTAATTTTTGTGATTGGAGTAATGGAATTTAGGGAAAACGTTTGAAACTATATTATGTTGTGGCAATGGAGTAATGGGAAAATATTTGAATAGGATGATTTAGAATTAGGATTAAATATTAGAAAAATGATTGATTTTAAATTAAAGGGTTTTAACTTGGAGGAGGCAATGAGAGGAGGAAAAAAAAGAGAGAAAAATTGATTAGAGATCAGGGCGAATGGTAAGATTAGATATATAAGAGAGATAAGGAAAAGAAAAGAAAAATTCGAAAGAAAGAATATTATGGCAAAGAGTGAATTATATAAATTGTGTTGGGAGATAACTAAAAGCTGTACAAATTTGTGACTCGGCCAATACTTTGTTCAGAAAAAATGCATTGTTTGTTTGTTTGTGTATGTTTGTTAACAAAAAAAAAAAAGCTTTTATATATATATATATATATATATATATATATATATATATATATATATATATATATATATATATATATATATATATATATATATTTTGTTTACATTTATACCCCGCCCTTCTCCGAAGACTCAGGGCGGCTTACAATGTATAGGGCAATAGTCTCATTCTATTTGTATATATTTACAAAGTCAACTTATTGCCCCCCCAACAATCTGGGTCCTCATTTTACCTACCTTATAAAGGATGGAAGGCTGAGTCAACCTTGGGCCGGGCTCGAACCTGCAGTAATTGCAGGCTTTGTGTTCTTAATAACAGGCCTTACCAGGCAGAGCTAAACCGGCCCCTATATATATATATATATATATAAACGGTGGCGGTGTTATGTCCTCCTCGCCTCTGTCCGAACGATGGTTTAATTAGCTGGCTCTTATCAGCTCTGGCAGCAAAAGAATCAGCGTCTGCCAAGAGCCCTCGTTAGCTGCCAAGATGCTGGTGAGTCACAACCTTCAGCTCTAGTCAATCCGTGGATTTGCCTGATACAAAGAGACACACCAGCTCTTGCTGCTCATGTGGCTCCATGACTCAGCACTTCCTAGGCCTGCCCCTCCCCTGCTTCTGTTGTTCCCTTCTCTCCTGCCTACGATACCTAGGGTCCAGCCAGGCCTGATTGCCATCAGCTGGGTCTGGAGGTGTGGCCTGGGGGGGGGAAGAGTCAGGGGACGGAGGCCTCGTTATCTTTTTCACCTGGCCTGCCTCTGGCTCCTGGAGCTGAGCCAGGGAGGCCCGTGCTTCCGAGGTAAGTCCTGATGGCCCTTCCCCCTCACTGTCCAAGTCACTTTCTGGCAGCAGGCCCGGCTCCAAGGCACTTTCGGACATGGGGCCAGGTTCGGGGGCGGGAACCACAACAGGCGGTTCGCTTAAGCACTGTGGCGAGGAAAATCGTAAAACGGGGCAAAACCCACTCAACAAATTTCTCACTCAGCAAACATGAATTTTTTTTGCAGTCGTAAATTGAGGATTACCTGTATTAGCTGTGGGGACAGAAATATATCGAATAATCGTACGTACCCAAGCATTCCCGATTCTTTGGTCTTGATGATGTACAGGAACATAAGCAACGTGTGAAAGAGGTTGTTTCTGCCCTAAACAGGAGGGATGAAAAGAAGGCGAACAGGTAAAGAACCCGACTAATTTACACTTGCAACAAGGTGTGTGCTTTTTCTCTCCTTCCCTGGTGCCTAGTTTTGTTTTTACCCAAAACTATTTGGCGTTGCTAAAGAATGATAGAAAGAGTGTCAGGGTTGAAGTCCACACGTCTTAAAGCAGCCACGGTTGAGAAACGTTGCTAATGGGTATGACAGAGGTAGGGAGGGGGACCCCGGGGTCCTGGGTGCTCTCTGAGATTGGGGGTTTCTTTGCAGACGTTTCATGACCCAAATAGGTAACATTATCAGTGCTAGAAGGGAGTGGCATTTGTGGAGAGGAGGAGGAGGACCGTGTTGTGGTCCGCCAGCAGCCCGCAAACCTGGCAACGGAGTCAGACAGTGAGGAGGCTGGGGAGGACCATGGGCCAGTCCTGGAGGCTGGGGAAGGCCCGGATGAGGACTCTGTGTCGGAGGCAGAGATGGGGCCAGGGCCATCTGGGAGTGATGCGTGGACTCTGGAGCCTCCAGAGATGGACAGCAGAGAGGCAGAGGAACAGGAGGAGTCTGTTCCTAGTGCACGCATGCAAAGAGCTGCCAGAAGGCAAGAGCAGCTAAAGCAAAAGGGACGACTCTGGAGTAAGGCCAGGAGATGATTGGCCCCTCCCAGAAGGCTTAAAAGAACAGCAATGAGACCTTGGGTTTTGTAGAAAAGCAACATTGATTCCATTGCTTCTTGTCAGCCTCTCTTGAACTTTGTGGAATTTTTGCCAAGAGAAGCATTTGGCAGGTTGCCAAAGACATAAAAGGTTGGTGATAAGGCTGAGGGACAGGTTATGAAGAATTTGTTTTAGACTAAGCTGAGAATGAATTAATTCTCAGCTGTTCTAATAAAATAAGTTTGTTCAGGACTGAATTCTGTTTGGTAATCAGTACTTGGGCCTCGGTCACAACAGACCGTGGGGTCCTTGGTGCTGTCTGAGCTTGGTGGCTTTCTTGCAGACGTTTCATGACCTAGCTAGGTAACATCATCAGGGTTGAAAGGAAGGGAGGAGGAGGAGGATGACTGTGAGGCCCTTGATGCTCTCTGAACTTGGTTGTTTTCCTGCAGACATTTTATTACCCAAATAGGTAACATCATCAGGGCTAGAAGAGAGGAGGAATGTGGAGCCCTTGGTGGTCTCTGAGCTTGGTGGTTTTCTTGCAGACATTTCATGACCCAACTAGGCAACGTTATCAGGGCTAGAAGGGAGTGGTGTTTGCAGAGAGGATGGGGAGGAGGAGGACTGTGGGATCCTTGGTGGCTCTCTGAGCTTGGGGTTTTGCTTGAAGATGTTTTGTGACCCAACTAGGGAACTTCATCAGTGTTAGAAGGGAGTGGGGTTTATGGAGTGAAGAAGGGAGGCGGGGAGGAGGAAAATGAATGTGGGGTCCTTAGTGCTCTTTGAGTTTGGATGTTTTCTTTCAGACATTTCATAACCCAAGTAGCTAACATCAGTAACTAGAAATCCCACCCCCTTCTAGCACTGATGATATAACCTAGTCGGGTCGTGAAACGTCTACAAAGGAAACAACCAAGCTCAGAGAGCACCCGGGACCCCAGAGACCTATCAATCTTCACCGGTGGTGGCCCCCGCATGATCATGCAACCGCTCCGTTCATGAAAAATCGTGGAGAAGCGACAATACTCCTACCTTAGGAAGATTGTAGACCTGTTGTTGATAAATCAGCTCATAATGAGGAGGGTTGATGCTACTCTGATAGACGCAGAACAAATTCTCGTTCGACATATCTGTGAAGGAGAAGAATCCGCATCCGTTCAACAGCCCGGTTCAACAAAATGGAAATGAAATTCCACTGCAATACGGAATGAGATGCCATCCAGATTACCACTGTGCTGTGTCTGCGTCCCCCCCGAGCCGGCCTCCTGCCAGAAAGTGACTTGGAAAGTGAGGGGGAAGGGCCATCAGGACTTTACCTCAGGAGCATCGGCTTCCCTGGATCAGCTCCAGGAGCCAGAGGCAGGCCGGGTGGAAGAGATAACGAGGCCTCTGTCCCCTGACTCTTTCCCCACCCCCAGGCCACGCCTCTAAACCCAGCTGATGGCAATCAGGCCTGGCTGGACCCTAGGTTTCGTAGGCAGGAGAGGAGGGAACAAGGGTCAAGGGTCTGAGTGGCTCAGACTGCTAAGACAGTTTGTTATTAACACAGCTGCTTGCAATTACTGCAGGTTCAAGCCCCACCAGGCCCAAAATTGACTCAGCCTTCCATCCTTTATAAGGTAGGTAAAATGAGGACTCAGATTGTTGGGGGCAATAAGTTGACTTTGTATATAATATACAAATGGACATAGTGTAAGCCGCTCTGAGTCTTCGGAGAAGGGCGGGATATAAATGCAAATTAAAAAAAAAAAAAAACAGAAGCAGGGGTGGGGCAGGGCTAGGAAGTGCTGAGTCATGGAGCCACACCCCACAGGATATAATGGCAGCAAGAGCTGCTGTGCCTCTTCGTAGCAGGCAAAATCAACTGATTAACTAAGAGCTGAAGTTTGTTCCTGGGTGACTCATCGGCGTCGAGGAAGATAACAGAGACACTTGGCATACGCTTGCTATTTTGCTGCCAGAGCTGATAGTGCCGGCTAATTAAGCCATCACTCGGAAGGAGGCGAAGGAAGACAGAATACACTGGTGGGAGTCCGGCTGGTTATACATAAAATGCTATCACCCCAAAGGTTCCAAGAACTCCATTGATGAATGTACACTGTACTCCAAGCAAGCTAAAACCTCTCCCTATGGGGTCTATGTGGAGAATCAGTGGTCCAGAATAGAATAACAGAACAACAGACTTGGAAGGGACCTTGGAGGTCTTCTAGTCCAACCCCCTGATTGGGCAGATCTTCTCCCATTCCAGACATTCTCTTCTTAAAAGCCTCCAGTGATGAAACACCCACAACTTCTGGAGGCAAGTAGTTCCACTGGTTAATTGTCCTCACTGTTAGGAAGTTTCTCCTTAACTCCAGGTTCTCTCCTTGATGAGTTTCCATCCTGCTGTTTATCATCCTGCGCTCTGGTGCTTTGGAGAATAGCTCTTCTTTCTGGCAGCCCCTCAAATATTGGAAGACTCCTATCATGTACAGAATAGCAGAGTTGGAAGGGACCTTGGAGGTCTTCTAGTCCAACCCCCTGCTCAAGCAGGAAACGCTATACCATTCCAGACAAATGGTTGTCCTTAAAAACTTCCACTGTTGGAGCACCCACAACTTCTGGTGGCAAGTAGTTCCACTGGTTAACTGTTCTAAATGTCAGGAAATTTCTCCTTCCTTCTAGGTTGCCTCTCTCCTTGGTTAGTTTTTCCACCCATTGCTTCTTCTCCTGCCTTCAGGTGCTTTGGAGAATAGGTCGACCCCTTCCCTCTTCTTTGTGGCAGCCCCTTATACACTGCTATCATTAACTCCTAATCCTTCTGTCCATTAAACTAGACATGGCTTAGGACCGGGCTACTTACGGGACCGTCTACTGCCGGCCTCTATCTCCCAGCGTCCGGTGCGTTCCCACAGAGAGGGACTCCTCAGGGTGCCGTCAGCCAAACAGCGTCGACTGGCGGCCCCCAGGGAGAGGGCCTTCTCTGTGGGGGCTCCTACCCTATGGAACGAGCTTCCCCCCTGGGCTTCGACAACTACCTGACCTTAGGACCTTTCGCCGCGAACTTAAAACCTATTTATTTCGTATGGCTGGACTGGCCTGATTTTAAATTTTAAATTGAATTTCGATAGGTTTTAAATTTTTGTAAATTTTTGTAATTCTTATGGGGTGTACTGTTATTTTAAATTTTTTGGCAAATTTGAATCAGTTTTTTAAGGGTTGTTTTAATTATTGTGTGTGTTTCTGTTTGTATTTTATTTGCCTGTTCACCGCCCTGAGTCCTTCGGGAGAAGGGCGGTATACAAATTAAAACATTATTATTATTATTATTATTATTATTATTATTATTATTATTTATTTATTTATTTTTATTTATTATTTACATTTGTATACCGCCCTTCTCCCGAAGGACTCAGGGCGGTTCACAGCCAAATAAAAATACAATACTATAAATACAGATTAAAAATACAATTAAAAAACTTATTAAAATTGGCCAGAATTAAAATTTGGAACTAAAAACCCATTAAAACCCATTAAAACACTAACCCAGTCCAGCGCAGATGAATAAATAGGTTTTAAGCTCGTGGCGAAAGGTTCGGAGGTCCGGAAGTTGACGAAGTCCTGGGGGGAGTTCGTTCCAGAGGGCGGGAGCCCCCACAGAGAAGGCCCTTCCCTTGGGTGTCGCCAGACGACACTGTCGCGCCGATGGCACCCTGAGGAGCCCCTCTCTGTGAGAGCGCACGGGTCGGTGAGAGGTATTCGGTAGCAGCAGGCGGTCCCGTAAGTATCCCGGCCCTATGCCATACCCAATTCCAGCAACTGTTTTATCCTCCAGCCCCCTGATTTGTTGCTCTTCTCCGCACTCTTTCCAGAGTCTCAACATCTTTTTATATAGTGGTGACCAAAACTGGATGCTGTATTCCAAGTGTGGCTTGGTAAGGTCTTAGTAAGGCTTTGTAAACAGTATTAACACGTCACCCAATCTAATGATGTCGATAATGGCCTATCTATGTATTCTGCAATTGTGAAGCGCAGGCTTTCTAGCACCAAGGTACAGGTAGTCCTCATTTAATGACTGCTTGACGCTACAACAGGACTGAAAGAGGCTGTTATTCACACTTACGACTGTTCCACCATTCCCGTGGTCACGTGATCACGGTTCCGAGGCTTGGCAACTGGCGTGTACTTATGACAGTTGCAGTCTCCCAGGGTCACGTGATCCCCTTTGGCGACCTTCTGACAAGCAAAGTCAAAGCCAGATTCGCTTAACGACCGTGTGACTAACTTAACAATGGCAGTGATTCGCTTAACAACGGTGGGGGGAAAAAAACCAATAACAACACTTAAGAACGGTCTTGCTTAGCAACAGAAATCTGGAGCCACATTTGTGGTAGTGAAGTCGAGGTTGCACTCATTTAAAAAAAAAATTAAAAAATAAATAAACTCTACATTACCTGGTTTATCGGGGGTTTGAATGAAATGCTGGGAGGTGAAGGTTTTCCCATCGGGGTATTTAGGATGGGGAGGAAGCCTGGAGTCAAGATACGTGCAGAATACGTGCATAAGGATCTGGAGGGAGAGAAGGGAAGTTCAAAGTTAGCGCCACGTCGGACACTTCAGAAATAAAGACGGTGCCACCTTAGGCGTGAAAGCCAGCTGGGTGACTTTGGACCAATTATCGGAGAGGGTGAGTTCTAGTGCCACCTAAGGCATGAAAGACGGCTGGGTGAATTTTGTTGTGGTCCACCAGCAGTCAGCGGAGCTGGCAGCGGAATTGGACAGTGAGGAGGCTGGGGAGGACCATGGGCCAGTCCTGGAGTCAGGGGAAGGCCCGGACGAGGGCTCTGTGTTGGAGGCAGAAATGGGGCCAGGGCCATCTGGGAGTGATGCATGGACTCCAGAGCCTCCAGGGGCTGACAGTAGTGAGGCAGAGGAACAGGAGGAGCCTGTTCCTAGTGCACGTACGCAAAGAGCTGCCAGAAAGCAAGAGCAGCTGAAGCAAAAGGGACGACTTGGGAGTAAGACCAGGAGATGATTGGCCCCTCCCATAAGGCTTAAAAGAGCAGCAATGGATCTTGGGCTCTTTGTAGGAAAGCAACATTGCTACATTGGTTTCTGGTCAGCGTCTCATTTCTGAACTTCGTGGGGCTTTGCCAAGAAAAGCCTTTGGAGGGTGCGAAAGAGGACAAAGGTTTGTGATAAGGCCGAAGGACTTTTTCTGAAGGACTTTGTTCTTGGAATTAATTTGGATTAAGCTGAGAATGAAGTAATTCTCAGCTGTTCTAATAAAATATGTTTGTTTAGGACTGATTGCGTCTGGTAATAACTGCTTGGGCCTAGGTCACAACAACTTTGGGCCAATGAGCAGGAGAGGGTGAGTTCTAGTTCTACCTTAGGCATGAAAGCTGCTTGGGTGATTATGGGCCAATTAGCAGGAGATGGTGAGTTCTAGTTCCACTTTAGGTGTGAAAGCAAGTCTGTTGACTTTGGGCCAATTAGCAGAAGATGGTGAGTTCTAGTTTTGTCTTAGGCACGGAAATCAGCTGGATGACTTTGGGCCAATCACCGGGAGAGGGTGAGTTCTAGTTCTACCTTGGCTATGAAAGCCTCCTGGGTGAATTTGGGCCGATCACCGGGAGAGGGTGATTTCTAGTACTGCCTTGGGCATGAAAGGTGGCTGGGTAACTTTGGGCCAATCAGCAAGAGATGGTGAGTTCTAGTTCTACCTTAGGTATGAAAGCCGGCTGGGTGACTTTGGGCCAATCACTGGGTGAATGTGAGTTCTAGTTTCACCTTAAGCATAGAAGCTGCCTGGGTGACTTTGGGCCAAGGGGAGTTCTAGTTCCATGAAAGCCAGCCTGATGACTTTGGGCCAGTTCGCAGGAAATTGTGAATTCTAGTTCCGCTTTAGGCATGAAAGGCGACTGGGTGACTTTGGCCCAATCATCCTCTCTTTCAGCCCAGCCCAAGTCGCAGGTTTGTCGTTGTGGGGAAGAACGCAGAAGGAGGAAGACGTGTTGTATGTGTTCAGTGGCTCGGATTATTTGTAAAAAATCATGAAGACGGGAGACAAACCGATCAAAACAAATACATAACTCTGCCAGCAGCCTTGCTAGGGACAGAAAAGGGAGAATGAATCAGGTACACCTGCGTTTACCGACTTAAGGCGGCTTTGGAGCAGGCGGCGGACTTACTCCGGAGTCCGTGGGTAAATCAGTATCCCAGGTGCGCGCTTTGAAGTCTCCGCCTCGGTTCCACCTGAACGAACTCATGCAGCCGCCTTGGGAAAGCTCTGTCAGTGAGCGAAAGACAATACCGTCAATGGCCAAAAGGGGGCGGGGAATTGTTTTTTCCAGCTCCTTCTCATTGGTTTCATCGTCAGTTCTACTACATATCTGTAGTACTGGGAGTTCTAGTCCTGCCTTAGGCAGGAAAGCTGGCAGCGTGACTTTGGACCAATCACCAGGAGACTGGGAGTTCTAGTTTTATGCCTGAAAACGGGATAGGGGTCTTTGGGCCAATCACCAGGAGACGGTGAGTTCTAGTCCTGTTCTGGTCTGAAAGCCACCTGGGTGACTTTGGATCAATCACTGGGAGCTCTAGTCCTGCCTTACGCAGGAAAGCTGCCTGGGGTAACTTTGGACCAATCACCAGGAGACAGTGAGTCTCCTCCTAGTCCTGCCTTCAGCTTGAAAGCTGCCTGGGTGACTTTGGACCAATCACCAGGAGACTGGGAGTTCTAGTCCTACCTTAGGCACGAAAGCCAACTGGGTGACTTTGGACCAATCACCAGGAGACTGCGAGTTCTAGTCCTACCTTAGGTAGGAAAGCTGGCAGCGTGACTTTGGACCAATTACCAGGAGACTGGGAGTTGTAGTCCCACCTTAGGCAGGAAAGCTGCCTACATGACTCTGGACCAATCACCAGAAGACAGTGAGTTCTAGTCCTGCCTTCAGCTTGAAAGCTGGCTGGGTGACTTTGGACTAATGACAAGGTGATTGGGAGTTCTAGTCCTGCCTGGGTGACTTTAGACCAATCACCAGGAGACTGCGAGTTCTAGTCCTGCCTTAGGCATGAAAGCCAACTGGGTGACTTTGGACCAATCACCAGGAGACAGTGAGTTCTAGTTCTACCTTCAGCTTGAAAGCTGCCTGGGTGACTTTGGACTAATGACAAGGTGATTGGGAGTTCTAGTCCTGCCTGGGTGATTCTGGACCAATCACCAGGAGACTGCGAGTTCTAGTCCTACCTTAGGTAGGAAAGCTGGCAGCGTGACTTTGGACCAATTACCAGGAGACTGGGAGTTGTAGTCCCACCTTAGGCAGGAAAGCTGCCTACATGACTCTGGACCAATCACCAGAAGACAGTGAGTTCTAGTCCTGCCTTCAGCTTGAAAGCTGGCTGGGTGACTTTGGACTAATGACAAGGTGATTGGGAGTTCTAGTCCTGCCTGGGTGACTTTAGACCAATCACCAGGAGACTGCGAGTTCTAGTCCTGCCTTAGGCATGAAAGCCAACTGGGTGACTTTGGACCAATCACCAGGAGACAGTGAGTTCTAGTTCTACCTTCAGCTTGAAAGCTGCCTGGGTGACTTTGGACTAATGACAAGGTGATTGGGAGTTCTAGTCCTGCCTGGGTGATTCTGGACCAATCACCAGGAGACTGCGAGTTCTAGTCCTGCCTTAGGCATGAAAGCCAACTGGGTGACTTTGGACCAATCACCAGGAGACAGTGAGTTCTAGTTCTACCTTCAGCTTGAAAGCTGCCTGGGTGACTTTGGACTAATGACAAGGTGATTGGGAGTTCTAGTCCTGCCTGGGTGACTCTGGACCAATCACCAGGAGACTGCGAGTTCTAGTCCTGCCTTAGGCATGAAAGCCAACTGGGTGACTTTGGACCAATCACCAGGAGACAGTGAGTTCTAGTTCTGCCTTCAGCTTGAAAGCTGGCTGGGTGACTTTGGACTAATGACAAGGTGATTGGGAGTTCTAGTCCTGCCTGGGTGACTTTGGACCAATCACCAGGAGACTGCGAGTTCTAGTCCTGCCTTAGGCACGAAAGCCAACTGGGTGACTTTGGACCAATCACCAGGAGACAGTGAGTTCTAGTCCTGCCTTCAGCTTGAAATCTGGCTGGGTGACTTTGGACCAATCACCAGGAGACTGGGAGTTCTAGTCCTACCCTAGGCAGGAAAGCTGGCAGCGTGACTTTGGACCAATCACCAGGAGACTGGGAGTTCTAGTCCTGTCTTAGGCCTGAAAGGATGACTTTGGTCCTACCACACTCCCTCTCAGCCCAACCCACCTCACAGGGTGGTCGTTGTGAGGCAAACAGGAGGAGCGGGGAGCACGAGGCATGTTCCCTGTCTTGAACGATTCATAAAACCCACGATAAAGGCAGGATAGAACTAAACAGCCATTTACCTTTGATCCTTTCTACTAAATATTCCTGATTCGGGGTCAGGTCCAAGTATTGGACGATTGTATTCAGGGTGGGAATAAGGGGGCCTTTCACCAAAGCGGCTTGCTTCAGGCTGCTCAGGCTGGCTTCTGCAGACCACAAAGAGAGAGAGAGAGAGAGAGAGAAAGAAACTGCAACCTTCGTCATCAAGAAACCCCCCCCGTTTCGGGTCTCGGTAACAGCTGTGCACTTCCTTTGACTCAAGCGGCAACCTCAGAAACGGAAGCAGCAGCTGCGATCGAGAGCTCTCGGTTCTGCAGCACAAAAGGTTCAAGATGCCTAAAAGCCTATAGAGCTTCTCAGACCCTCCAGGTCGCGGTGGAGTTGCCTTTTCCCCCCCACCCCAAGAGGCAATGGACTTTCTGGTTTTGTCTTTTTTCTTTCTTTTGAAGGCGTTTCGCTTCTCCTCCCAGAAGCTTCTTCAGCTCTTGTTCTGTTTCCCTCTCCCAATACTCCCAACAAAAAGTCAGTCAAAGGCTGTTGTGTCTCGTCCGATCTCACCGCAGCCGGGGCCTTCTTATCTGCTTCCGAACACGGAGGAATTTCCTAGTATGCCTCCCGGCCCCAGCCCCGGCCCTGGCTCCATGCCCAGACAGGCTGAAGAGGAGGAAATACCTCCAGCCCCCAGCTCTGGCTCCATGCCCAGGCAAACGGAGCAAAATTGACCTCCACAGCACGTGAGCCTGAGGGAGGTCAATTGCCAACAGCTGCCGACTGGAGTGACCCTCGCGTCAGAAGACTTGATAGGCGGAGGCAACAGAAGGAAGGGAGGAGCAGGCCTGGATAAGTGCTGAGTCATGGAGCCACACCCCATGGCCTATATAAAGGACCTGCTTTCTGGCATTCTCTGAGTCAGGCAAAGTTTAAACATATCTTGCTGAAGTCACTTTCTGGTCTCCTGCCTGCCCTGAGGACTTTGCTAGGACTTTGGCAGAGCTGCAGAGGCAAGCCTGATTCGGATTTCCCTGACCCGGCCGTCAGCAGAGGAGTGGGACACGACAAAGGCCTTCTTTTCAAGTTTATTTACATTTGGCTGGATTCCTTCGGGCACAGAGATGTTCTGGCCACGTCTACCCACGCGCCTGCCAAGTCTCTGGAGATAACTAGGAAATTATAGATAAGGCCAGAGTTACTCACAAATATATTCTTCCCTCCATTGAAACAGTTTGCCCGCGCAAATTCACTGCTTTGTCCAAGACAAAAAGCCAGAAAGTTCCGCCTCCTGCTTTATAGCCCCTGTGAGTGTCACTCCGTGACTCATCATTCTTTGACTTTGTCCTAACGCCTCCTCTGCTGCGCGGGCCGGTCACATCTGCACAGTCTCGCATCAAGCCAAGATTGTTCTTGGGGCGTTGCCAAATCAGAAGAAGGCCCGGGAGAATCAGGCCTTGCCAGCCCCTCCTCCTCCTCCTGGGTGGGTGCCAGGGAGGAAGAGGGCCCAGGGGAAGCAGGCCTTGCCAGTTCCTCCTCCTCACTCTCTGAATCCTCCTCCTCCAGGAGTCCGAGTCCGGGAACCTGGGTCACAACAGCTCTGACTGGATGGCGGGGAAGGGACGTTGGTCTTACCGTGATACGTCCTTTCTCACAGGGGCGATGGGAGGTGCCACATTGGGTTATAACAGCAGCTCTAGCCTATGGCCTGAGTTGAAAAATTTCTGAGGATCCGCCTCCCTGGTGACGTCCCTCAGTTTTGACAACGAAGCCGAAGCGAATGGAAATCCAGCTGAAAATAGGAAAACAGGAAAACACCTCCCCACCCCCCACGGGAGTCGGACCGGACAGAAACAGGGTGGGACTGGCACTCCCATTGCCCCTATGAGATAGGACGTATCACGGTAAGATCAACGTCCCTTCTCCGTAGTGTGGCGATGGGAGGTGCCACATTGGGATATACCAAAGACTGGTGAGTGCTACGGGCGGGAACTGGTCTGGGCCGACGACCCTGACTCTTTGTGGACCTTCTGCAAGACCCTCCGCCCAAAGGCAGCCTCTGCCGAGGCATACGCAGCCAGTCTATAGCGACGTATGAAGGGAGATGGAGAAGTCCATGTAGCTGCCCTACAAATCTCCTCCACCAAAGCCTGGGTAGCCTGGGCTGTGGCTCTGTGACTCAGCACTTCCTAGGCCTGCCCCACCCCTGCTTCTGTTGTTCCCACCTCTCCTGCCTATGAAACCTAGGGTCCAACCAAGCCTGATTGCCATCTGCCGGATCTGGAGGCGTGGCCTGGGGGGGGGAAGAGCCGGGGGACGGAGGCCTCGTTATCTCCTCCACCTGGCCTGCCTCTGGCTCCTGGAGCTGAGCCAGGGAAGCCAGTGCTCCCGAAGTAAGCCCTTCCCCCTCACTTTCCAAGTCACTTTCTGGCAGCAGGCCTGGCTCGGGGGGCGCAGACACAACAGAACGTGATTGAGTCCCGCCTTCTCTGTTGACATGGGCCTTCGTTGTTGTATTGTCTGTGAGAAGAAGAACATGTCTCCCCCTCACCAGTGGCAGAAAAGCCTGAAGAGACAGACGCGCAGCCCGCAGCTCCAGCCAGTTGATCTGCTGATCAAGCTCCAGCCGAGTCCAGCGTCCTTGGGCCACCTGAGACCCGCAATGTCCTCCCCAGCCGAAGAGGCTGGCGTCCGACGTCACCATCACTCTGCAAGGCTCCCTGAGAAAATGTCCCCTCCTGATGGCCCCCGACTCCCACCAAGAGAGAGAGAGAGCAGCACTCGTGGCGGCACCCTGACCTGAGTCTTCGAGGAACTGGTGCCCGCCCTCTGAAAGGGAAGCAAGAACCACTGGAGTGGTCGAGCATGGAATCTTGCCCAAGGAACTATGGCCAGGCAGGAGATCATTTTCCCTAACAGTTGGGACAATCGGGCCACCGGCACCGTCTGGTCCTGCCGAATCAGCTGAATTAAGGCCCATATGCTCTCCTGCCGCTCTTGGGACAGGAACACCTGACCCGCCCGAGTGTCTATTAGGGCCCCCAGGTGCACTAATGTCGTAGAAGGTATGACCTGACATTTTTTCCAAATTCACAGAAAACCCATGATCCCTCAGAGCACCTAAGGTCATAGTTAGGTCATGTTCCACTAGCTGCTGGGACGACGCCTGGATAAGAAGGTCATCCAGGTAACACTGGATCCTGATAGGGATGGACCTGAGGTATGCCGCCAGGACGGATAAAATCTTGGTAAACGTTCGGGGGGGCCGAAGCCAATCCGCACAGAAGGGCCCTGTATTGGAAATGCCGGCCGGCATAACAAAACCTCAGGTACTGAGGATGGTCTGGCGTGATAGGGACATGGAGGTACGCTTCTGTGAGGTCTATGGAAGCTAAGAAGTCCCCCTCCCTGATCCCCGCTAAGATAGAATGCGGGGAGTGCATTTTGAACCTCCTGTATCTTATGTAATAGTTGAGTCCCTTCAAATTGAGAATTGGTCTCCACTCCCCCGAGGCCTTTGGAACGATGAACAAGATTGAATAAAATCCCCACCCCCGTTGCTCCAGCGGAACCGGCTGAAGGGTCCGAATATCCAGCAAATGCTGAATAGCCGATTCCGTGAGTCCCCGTTTGACCGGGTCTCGAGAAAGTGGGCAACGGAGGAAAAGCCTCGGAGGAGGGAAGAGAAATTCGAGGGAGAGCCCTGCTCGCACTGTCTCCCTGACCCAGGTATCTATTGTTAGGTCGTCCCAGCGATCTGCAAACAGGCCCAGTCTGCCCCCAATAGGTGCCTGAGGCCAGTTGTCACTTGGAGCAACGAGCTCCTCTACCACTGTTGCCCCTGAAGGGCTGGCTCGATGGCAGTTGTCTACCTCTGGCAAAGGAATGCCTATCGTTCTGGTAACCTGACCGTGACTGGAAGGGCCGTTGTTGTTGGGGAAAGCTCGGCCCAGCCCGATCCCCATGACGGAAGGAGGGCCGCCTATAGTACGGTGACGGATGGAAATCGGCCCGCCTGCCCTGAGATGGAAGCACCTTCCTCTTGTCTCTAGTTTCGATTAATAAAGGATCCAAAGACTGGCCAAATAAATGTCCCCCTTCAAAAGGGGCAGAAGCCAGCTTCCATTTATGCTTCGTGTCCATGCGCCAGTGTCGTAGCCAAAGCAGCCGTCTAGCCGTGACAGATGCCGCCGTGGCCCTGGCAGAAAACTTGGTAGAGGCCAAAGTTGCGTCGGCGGTGTATTCTGCAGCAGCTAAAATCTTGGAGAGGTCCTGGTGAGCCCGTATATCATCCGGCGCTAAGCGAGACTGAAGTTGTCGCAGCCATCGAACTGACACCCTGGTAAGGAAGGAAGCCGCTGTAGAGGCTCTAATAGCCCAGGAATCTGCCAGGTGAGCCCGGCGCAGGGCCGTCTCCTCTCTCTTTTCCTCTGCCCTCAAGGCGTCCTCGGCATCAGGCGGTAAAACAGAAGAAGAGGTCAGAGCAGCCACTTTGGGAATGTCCAGTAACTTAAGTAAGGCTGCATCCACTCCAAAAAGTTGATTCTCCAACCCAGTGGGCCTGGAAGCTGTAGCCGGTGAGGACCACTGCCTTCGTATTAAGTCCAAAAACATCTCAGGTCTCTGCCTCCGCCGCCTGCTCGGTGAACAGGAAATCGTCCCGCTCCCCGCAATCTAAAGTGGATCCAGAAGCTGCAGGTACCCGATCCATACGTCCTGTAGCCCGAGCCTTTGCCAACAAAGGTTTGAGGAGGGGAGGATTGAATGGATCCTTGAAGGGAGGTTTTGGCCGGGCATCCTGCTCGGATACAGAAAAATCCTCCTCACCCTGCCGCTTCCCATTGTAATAGCTAAGTTCAGAGGGAGCGGGAGACACAGGTTCCTGGTACTCAACCACTGGAGGCAAAAGTCTCCAAGAGGCTCCGAGAGGATGTAAGTGGGCAGGTGGTTGAAATTGCTGGCGCATTTCCTCCGCAATGCCTCTCTTAATGGCCTGACCAAGCCATCTCTTCATAAACTGTGGCATGTCTTGTTCTCCCACATCCCCTTGGCGGAGTCCTGCAGTGGTGGGAGTCCACGTTGCCTCAGGGGCCCTAAGTGGAGCCCCAGAAGGCCCAGGCTGAGGCTGAGGGTCACTGACGGGATCAGATGACCAGGACCCGGCAGCTGCAGGTTGAGATGGTATGTTCAGATCCTGCCGAGGAGGCAAATCTGGGGGCGGAGAATGCATCTGATGCTCAGCACTGGCGGAGTCTGAAGGGGCCTGAAGTAAAAACTCCGCTGAAGCCTTGGCAAACTGCCTATCAATGGCTTTCTGTCGTACCTGGTCAGTCCTTTCCTCAGCCTTGGATGTGCCAGCATGGACATTGGCCCTGGTACAAATCTTAGCAGCCGCAGCGAGGCTGGCTGTGCTAGGCCTGATTGTCGCTCTGCCCCCTCTATCTGGTGACCAAGAACCCACTGCCGAAAATGCAGCCTGCCTACCAGAGTCTCCCATGGTAAGTAGGTGTTAAGACAGAAGCCCCTGTAATCCACAAAAGCAGGACAAGCTATTTGCCAAATGACCAACCCCCCTCAAGGAAGTAAAGGTCCGAAGTCCAATTTCTTTCTTTCTTTCTTTCTTTCTTTCTTTCTTTCTTTCTTTCTTTCTTTCTTTCTTTCTTTCTTTCTTTCTTTCTTTCTTTCTTTCTCTTCCTTCCTTTTTTCTTTTTGTAAAACAACAGAAAATTTCAAACAGGGCAGAAAGGGAAAATATACAGGCCTGATGCCACGATGCAGACAAACTGGAATCCTCAAATTCGTGACTTCAACTTTTGCAGATCACTGTAGATTATCAGGCTCTGGTCCTCCAGATCCACCGGATCAGGCTGCAAAGCTCGCCTGCAGGCACCAAAATGGCTGGAAAATGACCAGGGCCTCCCATCCACAGATGCCAGCCCTGTGGCCATGCTGCGGGATCAAAGCCACCCAGCTGGAAGCCACAATTGCAAAGCATGAGGGGGGAGGAAGGGTGAGCAATTAACTCCTGCCTTTCTGGGGCCCCGCCAGGCTAACAAAGGATAGTGCAGCCCAGCAGCTCTGCCACAGTTCCTTCCTGGCGCCAAAACTGCAGGAAGTAATAAAACGGGCCCAAGGCCAGGCTGCAAGAGGCTGGCGTGGCCGACAAGCTCCAAAAACAGCCCCCAGCTGCAAGCAACAAGCCCGCTCCACAGCTGACTGGCTCAGGAAACTCTGGAGCAAAAGGCAGCCGCGCCAAGGCTCTTAGAGCAGGGGTCTCCAACCTTGGTCCCTTTAAGACTTGTGGACTTCAACTCCCAGAGTTCCTCAGCCAGCTTTGTTGGCTGAGGGACTCTGGGAGTTGAAGTCCACAAGTCTTAAAGGGACCAGCTTTGCTGGCTGAGGGACTCTGGGAGTTGAAGTCCACAAGTCTTAAAGGGACCAGCTTTGCTGGCTGAGGGGCTCTGGAAGTTGAAGTCCACAAGTCTTAAAGCGACCAGCTTTGCTGGCTGAGGGACTCTGGGAGTTGAAGTCCACAAGTCTTAAAGGGACCAGCTTTGCCGGCTGAGGGACTCTGGGAGTTGAAGTCCACAAGTCTTAAAGCGACCAGCTTTGCTGGCTGAGGGACTCTGGAAGTTGAAGTCCACAAGTCTTAAAGCGACCAGCTTTGCTGGCTGAGGGACTCTGGGAGTTGAAGTCCACAAGTCTTAAAGCGACCAGCTTTGCTGGCTGAGGGACTCTGGGAGTTGAAGTCCACAAGTCTTAAAGCGACCAGCTTTGCTGGCTGAGGGACTCTGGGAGTTGAAGTCCACAAGTCTTAAAGGGACCAAGGTTGAAACTCGCTGAGGGACTCTGGGAGTTGAAGTCCACAAGTCTTAAAGGGACCAGCTTTGCTGGCTGAGGGACTCTGGGAGTTGAAGTCCACAAGTCTTAAAGCGACCAGCTTTGCTGGCTGAGGGACTCTGGGAGTTGAAGTCCACAAGTCTTAAAGGGACCAGCTTTGCTGGCTGAGGGACTCTGGGAGTTGAAGTCCACAAGTCTTAAAGGGACCAAGGTTGAAACTCGCTGAGGGACTCTGGGAGTTGAAGTCCACAAGTCTTAAAGGGACCAGCTTTGCTGGCTGAGGGACTCTGGGAGTTGAAGTCCACAAGTCTTAAAGGGACCAGCTTTGCTGGCTGAGGGACTCTGGGAGTTGAAGTCCACAAGTCTTAAAGGGACCAGCTTTGCTGGCTGAGGGACTCTGGGAGTTGAAGTCCACAAGTCTTAAAGGGACCAGCTTTGCTGGCTGAGGGGCTCTGGGAGTTGAAGTCCACAAGTCTTAAAGGGACCAGCTTTGCTGGCTGAGGGACTCTGGGAGTTGAAGTCCACAAGTCTTAAAGCGACCAGCTTTGCTGGCTGAGGGACTCTGGGAGTTGAAGTCCACAAGTCTTAAAGGGACCAAGGTTGGAGACCCGTCTTAGAGGCTAGCGCGGCTCCAGCGGCTTTTATCACGGCACTCAGACACCACGGAGGCCAGTCGCAGCCTTTGGGGGTGAAGGCAAACCCCCGCAGCACCCCCCACAGCTACCAGCCCGGTACCTGAGAGGAAGGGGAAGGGTGGGAGGCGTCGGAAAGGGCGACCCCCCCCACCTCCAATCCGTATCAACGGAGAGCCCTCCCTAGCTGCAAGCAACAATCATAGATCCAAGAAGAAAAAAAACAAGACAAAAGAAACAAATTCACCCGAAAGGGAAAGAAAAGAAAAACAAAAATCCAAAAATAAGACAAAAGATATCCAGGGAATAAGATAGCTCAGCTCTAAAAGTTTAGAGCTAAAAATTAAATCGAACATAGCTGAGGCTGAGTTGAAAAAGACTGAGGGAAAGTCACCAGGGAGGCGGATCCTCAGAAATTTTTCAACTCAGAGCTGCTGTTATAACCCAAATGTGGCACCTCCCATCGCCACACTATGGAGAATGGAAGGATCGATATTGATATTGATATAATTTATACTCCTTGCAGCCAGCTGGTCGTTTGCACCCTTTTAGAGGGCTGTTGAGGCCACTTGGAGGTTTACCTGTGTGAAACGGTTTTTGTAGTCTGCAATTTTTTCCTCTGGAAATCCATTCTTACTCCCACACCATTCAAAAGGGGTTCATCCCACCGGAAGCTGGCAAAAGGGCCATTTCTGGCATCCCGAGGACCTCTGGGGGGTGGGGAGGCCTTTTTCGCCCTCCCCAGATTCCTAGAGACGCCCTGGAGGCTGGGGACAGGCAAAAACGGGCCTTCCGGTCCCACCCGGAAGTTGGCAAACAGGCTGTTTTTGGCTTCCGGAGGACCTCCGGCGGGTGTGTGTGGAAGGCCATTTTCAGTCCTCCCCAGACTCCTAGAAAGGCTCTGGAGCCAGGTGAGAGAGAAAAACAGGCCTACCGGGCCACTGCGTGCCAGGAGCAGAGGGAACGGGGGGGGAGGGGGGAGGGTTGCGCGCGCATGTGTAGGGCG
Source organism: Ahaetulla prasina (assembly GCF_028640845.1). NCBI lineage: Eukaryota > Metazoa > Chordata > Lepidosauria > Squamata > Colubridae > Ahaetulla > Ahaetulla prasina. Next base: position 100,197,246 of record NC_080545.1, on the reverse strand, counting down.
CATAGTTATGGGTGTGGGCATGCGTGTGAACCCACTCCCACCCCCCTCTTCCTGGCACGCGATGGCAAAAAGGTCAGCCATCCCTGTTTTAGAGGGTTGTGGCGGCCACTTGGAGGTTTATCTGTGTCCTCAGGGTCACGTGAGTGGTGCAAATGGTTCCTGTAGTCTGCAATTTTCCTTACTCCCACACCATTCAAAGGTGCATAGCTTAAAGTCTGTGGAGAATCTCAGTCATCCAGGTCATGGTTGTCCCAAAGGTGTTTTCCCCCCCATTTTGAACCGTGTGGGAGTTTGAATGGATTTCCAAAAAACTAAAGGAACCCTTTGCACCACTCAGGTGACCCTGACGGCACAGAAAAACCTCCAAGCTGCCTCAACGACCTTCTAAAAGGATGCAAATGACCGGCTGTCTGCAAGGAGTATCAATCCTTCCATTCCCCACCATCCAAGTCAGAGCTGAGGAAGCTTCTTGGATGAGAAGCGAAACACCTTCAAAGAAAAACCAGGAAGTCCAGTCGCCTCTTAAAAAATCACCTTTGGGGTTACCTATCAGGACAAGATTCAGCAGTCCATCTGTATTTAAAAGACAGCTTTGCCGGCTGGTGAATTCTGGGAGTTGAAGTCCATCCATCTTCGATCTTATCTTAATGCAACTTTATAAAATGTTCTATCATCATCATCATCATCATCATCATCATCATAATAATGAAACGGTGGCTCAGGGGCTAGGATGTTGAGCTTGTCAATCGAAAGATCGGCAGCTCAGCGGTTCGAATCCCTAGTGCTGCCGTGTAACAGGGTGAGCTCCCGTTACTTGTCCCAGCTTCTGCCAACCTAGCAGTTCGAAAGCATGTAAAAAATGCAAGTAGAAAAAATAGGGACCACCTTTGGTGGGAAGGTAACAGCGTCCCGTGCGCCTTTGGTGTTGAGTCATGCCGGCCACATGACCACGGAGACGTCTTCGGACAGCGCTGGCTCTTCGGCTTTGAAACGGAGATGAGCACTGCCCCCTAGAGTCGGGAACGACTAGCACGTATGTGCAAGGGGAACCTTTACCTTTTTTATCATATGTTTTTTTTTTCCTAAAGGGTTGACAACGTTAGATGCTTCCAGCTAGGAAAAGCCCTTCTCTCTAGAACGCTGCTAAATTCTAAACTCGTTTTTTTAAAAACGAGTTTTTAAAAAAAATAATTGCAATCGTAATCCATAGATTTTACTTGGGAGCACATGATTATGGCAAAAACATTTTTTTCGTAAGGTCACCGTACCTCCAATCTGCAGCTCCGGACACCCCATTCTCCGCAGCTGAGTGCTAACAGAGTCAATCTCTTGAACCAGCGGCACCAAAATTGTCTCGTTGACCCACTGTTGGATCCAAAAAGTTGTTAGAGGTTAGAAGAGCGACACGTTCTGCTGTCGGTTTTCTACGTTTCGAGGTTTCACTAAGCGACGGGTCATAAGCTGCCTCCGGGGATACGACAACTCCCCGACCTCCGTACCTTTCGACGCGAGCTAAAGACCTTCTTGTTTTATCGCGCAGGGCTGGCCTAACGTATTTTAAATGTGGGTTTTATTATGGTTTTATCACTGTTTTTATTCGTTTTGGCCTAATTTGAATTAGATTTTTAAAATGTTTTAAATTTTTTGTAACTTTGTTTTTATCTTTTATTTTATTATTTTATTATTTTATTTTATCTTTATTTTTAAATAAATAAGGCGAGGACTAGGTGCACTTCGGCCAGAGTCCCCTTCCCGAAGCTCCAACCTCAGGAGGGAATTTCCAGGGCTGTGTCACATTTGAACACAAACACACACAGGCCAAAGGCAAAACTCACATTTCTGAATTTGGCAGTCCAGGAATCCATGTGATCAAACAGCTGTCTGCTCATCGACACCCGTGCCCAGACCTGGCCAGGAAGATAAAAGAAGTTTTGAAATTATCTCTCTCATCATCCCCTTTTAACGAGCCCATAATCCCTTGTCTGGGCAACTGAATGGAGCTAGCAGTGTTTTACTGGCCGGATGCCCTTCCTGACGCCAATGAGGAGTTTTGTTCGGCAGATATATTCTCACTGTGCCCACAGAGAGAAATACCTGCCTCTATCTAGGATCAAACTCACAGCCTCCTGATTGTGAGGTGAGAGCTCCACCTCTAGGCCACTGCATCAGTCTGTCCGTATCTTATCCATCTCTATCTCTGATCATCTATCTATTACATGACAGCAGTCTTCAAACATTTGAGGGGCTGCCCCAAAGAGGATGGGGGTCAAGCTATTCTCCAAAGCACCAGAAGGCAGGACCAGAAGCAATGGATGGAGAGTCATCAAGGAGAGAAGCAACTTAGAACTAAGGAGAAATTTCCTAACAATTAAAAGAATTAATCAATTTAATTGATTATGGATTTGCCTCCATAAAGTTGTGAGTGCTCCATCACTGGAGGTTTTTAAGAAGAGACTGGACAGCCATTTGTCTGGAATGGTCTAGGGCAGGAGTCTCCAACCTTGGTCCCTTTAAGACTTGTGGACTTCAACTCCCAGAGTTCCTCAGCTAGCTTTGCTGGCTGAGGGACTCTGGGAGTTGAAGTCCACAAGTCTTAAAGGGACCAAGGTTGGAGACTCCTAGTTTAGGGTCTTCTGCTTGAGCAGAGAGGGCTGGGCTAGAAGACCTCCAACTCTTGCTAACTCTGTTCTTGTTATTCAGGCTAAACTAACCGAACGAGAACACGTCTCAAGTCAACAATGTCGTCAACATTGCACTGATGCTGTTGCCCAGCTGGGTCGTGAAACGTCTGCAGGAAAACCGCCCAGCTCAGAGAGCACCAAGGAGCCCTTTCTTTCAACCCTGAGCTACAAACCTCCTCTTGGGAAGGTTGACCACACCTTCTATTGGTCAACACCAGAGGCTCTGTGCAGCTGGAGTCCAGCTTGGAGAAGATCGGAGCAACGCTATCCCACAGAAGCCCCAAATATTTTAGTCCCACAAATGTTCTTCTGATCTTTCCTTAGCCAGGAAGGCCAGCTCAGTTTTTACAGGGCCATCAGATGGTAATCTGCAGATTCAGTTAACAGTAGGAATGTGTTGTGGTCCGCCAGCAGTCTGCGGAGCTGGCTATGGAGTCAGAAAGCGATGAGGTTGAGGAAGAACAGGGGCCAGTCCTGGAGGCTGGGGAAGGCCCGGATGAGGGCTCTGCGTTGGAGGCTGAGGTGGGGCCAGGGCCATCGGGGAGTGAGGTGCGGACTCCAGAGACTGATAGTAGTGAGGCAGTGGAACAGGAGGAGCCTGCTCCTAATGCACGCATGAGAACAGCTGCCAAGAGCAGCTCAAGCAAAGAGGACGACTCGGGAGTAATGCCAAGAGATGATTGGCCCCTCCCATAAGGCTTAAAAGACCAGCAACGGCGTTTGGGCTCTTTGCCGGAAAACAACGTTGATAGCTTCATCTTGTTGCATTTGTTTTATATCGGTGTCTTCTGAACTTTTGCCAAGAAAGGCCTTTGGCAGTTTGCCTGATTGAACCAAGGTTGGTGATAGGACTGAGGAATTTGTATGCGGAGGAATTTGCTTTAATTTAGTTGAATGACGCTGAGAATGAAGTAATTTTCAGCTGTTCTAATAAAGTTTGTTTGTTTTTACACTGACTGAGTTTCCTACTACCTACTTGGGCCTGGGTCACAACAGCTATCTACGCTTCCATTAACTCCACCAGCTGTAATGTACAGGGAAGTCCCCGACTTACAACAGCTCCTTTAGTGTCCGTTTGAACCTACAGCGCCTCTGAAAAAGCGACCCATGACCGTTTTTCACACTTACGATTGTTCCAGCATCCCCCACGGTCATGTGATCAAAATTCAGGCGTTGAGCAACTGGCTCCTATTTATGACGGTCGCCATGTCCCCCCGGGATTTACGCAATCCCCTTTTGCGACCGTCCGACAAGCAAAGCCAATGGGGGAAGCCAGATTCAATTAACGACCGTGTGACTTACTTAAAAGCTGAAGCGGTTCGCTTAACAGCTGTGGGCAAGAAAGGTCGTAACATGGGGTAAAACTCACTTAGTGACAGAAAATCTGGGCTCCGTCTGTAAAGTCGAGGACTACTTGAACTTTAAAACCACCCCTTAGAACAGGAAGACTTTAATACAATGTGTCACCTGGATCAACACCTGCAGAGAAGCGACCCGCAGATTTTACCTCTTCGGCAGCTTGTTTCGAACTCAGATCGGCTTCATCCTTATGAGCTGAGGGGGCTTGGGACCTGCAGGCCGGCTGGTACTGGAATTTCCGGAGCATCTGGGCGTAGTCGGCCATGGAGCGACCGTAGTTCCAAAAAGTCGGACTGTTTGAAGGAGAGCCCGAATCCGAACTGCCTGCAGTGGGCCAGAGAAACACACACAGGAATGAGGCTACTCAAGCAAGGCAGGTACTTTGGATCTTACTGCAGCCTCTTAGGGCTGGGTGGCTAAGTCAGAGAGCCAGCTTGATGCCGTGGTGAAGACGGCGACTAGAAACCAGGAGACGGTGAGTTCTAGTCCCGCCTTAGGCACAAAATCCAGTTGGGTGACTGAGCTGATCACTCAGAGTGTCTAGGGCCTCTGGTGGCTCAACAGACTAATGCAGTCTGTTATTAACACAGCTGCTTGCAATTACTGCAAGTTCAAGCCCCACCAGGCCCAAGGTTGACTCAGCCTTCCATCCTTTATAAGGTAGGTAAAATGAGGACCCAGATTGTTGGGGGCAATAAAAGTTGACTTTGTATATAATATACAAATGGATGAAGACTATTGCTTAACACAATGTAAGCCGCCCTGAGTCTTCGGAGAAGGGCGGGATATAAATTCAAATAATAATAATAACAACAACAACAACAACAACTCACTGACTCCTAGTAATTGGGACGAAGACACCCAGCCGGTTTTCATCCCTAAAACAGTATTAGAACTCATAGTTTCCTGGTGACCCACCCAAAGTCACCCAACCAGTTTTCATGCCTAAGGCAGGACTAGAACTCACTATCACCTGGTGATTGTCCCAAAGTCACCCAGCTGGCTTTCATGCTTAAGGCAGGACTAGAACTCACTATCACCTGGTGATTGTCCCAAAGTCACCCAGCTGGCTTTCATGCTTAAGGCGGGACTAGAACTCCCAGTCTCCTGGTGATTGGTCCAAAGTCACCCAGTTGGCTTTCAGGCCTAAGGCGGGACTAGAACTCCCAGTCTCCTGGTGATTGGTCCAAAGTCACCCAGCTGGCTTCCATGCCTAAGGCAGGGCTAGAATTCACTGTCTCCTGGTGACTCACCAAAAGTCACCCAACCAATTTTCATGCCTAAAACAGGACTAGAACTCACTGTCACCTTGTGATTGTCCCAAAGTCACCTAGCTGGCTTTCATGCCTAAGGCGGGACTAGAACTCACTGCCTCCTGGTGATTGGCTCAAAGTCACCAGTTTTCATGCCTACTAACATAACATAACATAACAACAGAGTTGGAAGGGACCTTGGAGGCCTTCTAGTCCAACCCCCTGCCCAGGCAGGAACCCTACACCATCTCAGTCAGATGGTTATCCAACATTTTCTTAAAAATTTCCAGTGTTGGAGCATTCACAACTTCTGAAGGCAAGTCGTTCCACTTATTAATTGTTCTAACTGTCAGGAAATTTCTCCTTAGTTCTAAGTTGCTTCTTTCTTTGATCAGTTTCCACCCATTGCTTCTTGTTCTACCCTCAGGTGCTTTGGAGAACAGCCCGACTCCCACTTCTTTGGGGCAACCCCTGAGATATTGGAACACAGCTATCATGTCTCCCCTAGTCCTTCTTTTCATTAAATTAGACATATCCAGTTCCTGCAACCGTTCTTCATATGTTTTAGCCTCCAGTCCCCTAATCATCTTTGTTGCTCTTCTCTGCACTCTTTCTAGAGTCTCAACATCTTTTTTACATCGTGGAGACCAAAACTGGATGCAATATTCCAAGTGTGGCCTTACCAAGGCATTATAAAGTGGCACTAACACTTCACGTGATCTTGATTTTATCCCTCTGTTTATGCAGCCCAGAACTGTGTTGGCTTTTTTAGCAGCTGCTGCACACTGCTGGCTCATATCTAAATGGTTATCCACTAGGACTCCAAGATCCCTCTCACAGGTACTACTATTGAGCAAGGTACCACATATATGGTACCGGTGCATTTTGTTTTTTTTGCCTAAATGTAGAATCTTACTTTTTTCACTGTTGAATTTCATTTTGTTAGATAGCGCCCAATGTTCAAGTTTGTCAAGATCTTTCTGTAATTTGAGCCTATCTTCTGGAGTGTTGGCTATTCCTACTAGAACTCCCCATCTCCTGGTGATTGGTCCAAAGTCACCCAGCCAGCTTTCACGCTTAAGGTGGTACTAGAACTCCCGATCTCCCGATTTCCAGCCTTAACCCATGGATCACAATACACACTGAACTGCAAGCAACTTATCTTCTGAGTAACTTCGGTGAATGCGCCGGGCGAATCTTCCCCGTTTTTTCTTTCAGGCAACTACTCACCCAGCTGCACCCTGTGCTGTTTCTCCTCCTCGTTTCGAAGGAAGCTGTCGAGCGATTTCAAATCCGTCATGTAGTCGGCTTTTCCCGTGGGCGAGTTGTAGACGGTGGGCGAGGAGCGATACCTGGATCTCATCCCGCTGCTATCCATGGGCCCAATGCTAGCCGGGTACATCAAGGGACCCGGAGAAGGACTGAAGGGAGACACCTAAGCGGGACAGAATGAAAAGCTGCCATCATCTATCGGGAATCCAGCGTTCGTTGAAGTTCATTATAATACAAGTAGTCCTCTGATTTACGACCACAACTGAGCCCAAAATTTCTGCTAGGTTGCTAAGCGAGTTTTGCCTTACTTCACCACCTTTCTGGCCACGGCTGTTAAGTGAATCGCTGCAATTGTTAAGCTGGTAACGTGGCCGTTAAGTGGCTTCCCCATTGAATTTGCTTGCCAGAAGGTCGCAAAAGAGGATCACGTGACCCGGGGGTAGCGCAACCGTCATAAATATGAGTCCAAGTGTCTGAATTTTAATCGTGGGACCACGGGGATGCTGCGACGGTCATTAAGTGTGAAAAATCAGTCGTATGTCCCTTCCTCAGCTCTGACTGGATGGTGAGGAATGGAAGGATTGATACTCCTTGCAGACCGCTGGTCATTTGTATCCTTTTTAGCAAGTCGTTGAGGCCACTTGGAGGTTTATCTGTGTCCTCAGGGTCACACCTGAGTGGTGCAAATGGGTGTGGAACAAGAGGACTGTGCAATTCCAAGAAGGCTCCACACCCATTTGCACCTCTCAGGTGTGACTCTGACACAGACAACCCCCCCCAAGTGGCCTCAACGACCCTCTAAAACAGGGGTCTCCAACCGTGGTCCCTTTAAGACTTGTGGACTTCAACTCCCAGAGTCCCTCAGCCAGCAAACCGTGACTCTTTGAAGATGTATGGACTTCAACTCCCAGAATTCCTCAGCCAGCCGTACTGGCTGGGGAATTCTGGGAGTTGAAGTCCATGCATCTTAAAATAGCCAAGGTTTGGAAACGCTGCTCTAAAAAGGATGCAAATGACCAGCTTTCTGCAAGGAGTATCAATCCTTCCACCGTTTAGTCAGAGCTGAGGAAGCTTCTTGGGTGAGAAGCGAAACATCTTCAAAGAAAAAAAACAGAAAAGTGCAGTCCTCTTTCAGAGAACCATAGTGTTGTGATCCGTCAGCAGCCTACGGAGCTGGCAACAGAGTTGGACAACGCTGAGGCTGAGGTGAGGCCAGGGCCATCGGGGAGTGATGTGTGGACTCCAGAGTGTGACAGTAGTGAGACAGTAGTGAGAACAGGAGGAGCCTGTTCCTAATGCACGCATGAGAAGAGCTGCCAGAAGTCAAGAGCAGCTCAAGCAGAGGACAACTGGGGAGTAAGGCCAGGAGAGGTCCCTCCCATAAAGCTTAAAACAGACCAGCAACGGCGTTTGAGCTTTGCCAGAAAACAACGTTGGTAACTTCGTCTTCTGCTTCGTCTACGTCTTGCCTTTATTTTTGTGACTTCTGAGTGTTTGCCAAGAAAGGCCTTTGGCAGTTTGCCTGATTGGACCAAGGTTTGCGAGAGAACTGAGGAATTTGTGTTGGGAGGCATTTGTTTGAATTTGAGTTGAACGACGCTGGGAATGAAGTAATTCTCAGCTGATCGAATAAAGTCTGTTTTTCCACGGACTGAGTTTATTACTACCTACTTGGGCCTGGGTCACAACACATAGCTGATAAATCGTTAACTCTCCTACCTTACTGTAGCCGCTTCCTGGAGAGTAACTCGCCGCCGTGCCGTAGGACCCGCTACTTCCTGACAAAGCCTGCAGCTGAGGACTGTATCCGGAGATGCAACCGGTTGCAAATTTGGAGCTGGTGCTGGGTGAGCGGGAAGGACTGTAGCTCAGCACACTCTGCCCCTGGATGGGAGGGGACGGGGTCGAAGGGGGCGTCTTCCTGGGCACCAACTCGCGGGGCGGCGTAGTCTGGACCGCTGAAATTAAAACCCCGTTTTCGAAGGTTAAGGCAGAACAGCAAACAGACGGACGAGATAAATGTTAATTGTTGGGCGGGGGATGGAGAAAGAAAACTTTCTGAATGAAGCCGGAGCAGAACCGTTCGGCCGTTTCCAGTGATAAGAAACAAGGAATTTGAAAGACAGGTAGTCCTCGACTTACAAGTTCATTTAGTGACCGTCTGAAGTGACGACGGCGCTTAAAATGAACTGACCGGTGGCCGTTTTTCACATTTATGACAGCTGCAGCATCCCATTGCTCACGCGATCAAAATTCAGACCCTTGGGAATTGGCTCATCTTTCAATCCATCGGAATGGAGCGGGAAGGCACCTTGGCAGTCATCTAGTCCAGCCCCCTGCTCAAGCAGGAGACCCTATACCATTTTGGACAAGTGACTGTCCAGGCTCTTCTTTAAAAACCTCCAGTGATGAAGCGCCCACAACCTCTAGAGGCCAGCAGCATCCCATTTGGCCACGGGATCAGAACTGAGACGTTGGCAACTGCTTCATATTTATGACGGGTCGCAGTGACCCAAGGTCGGGTGATCCCCTTTTGTGACCTTTTTATTTTATTTATTTATAATCGAATTTGTATACCGCCCTTCTCCCGAAGGACTCAGGGCGGTTTAACAGCCAGTTTAAAAACACAATATAATGCAAGTTAAAAACAATATAAAATTAATATAATTTATGGCCAAAATACTAAAAACTAACAATAACAATAAAACTAAAACCCCATTAAAAACTACATTTTTAGGCTAGCCCTTCAAACTAGCGAAGCCAATGGGGAAGCCGGATTCAACCGTGTTACTACTTTTAAACAAATACGATGATACCCTGAACAACGGCGGCAAGAAAACTCATAAAACGAGACAAGCTCACTTAACGAGCGTCTCACTTAAGCAACCTCAAATTTTGGGCTCAGGTGTGGTCGTAACTCCAGGACTGCCTGCATGCGGAACAACAGGCAGTTCTCGACTTACGACCGTTAACGGGGAACAGACTTTTTTGGTTCGTGAGCCGAGGCACCCCTGTGACTGCAGACCATTTAAGACAGCGGTTCTCAACCTGTGGGTCGGGACCCTGTTGGGGGTCGAATGACGATTTGCCAGGGGTCGCCTAAGACCATTGGAAATATGGGAAGTATACTTGCGAGTCGAAGAATCGCGCTCCAATGGTTGATTCCACAAGCCAGCTGCAGGCTCTTCAAATCGCTAGCCGAATTCGGCTTCAGGCGCGATGAATTAAAAAAGAGAGAAATCTTTGTTCTGATGTCTCCCTCTCAAGCCAGCTGCAGTCACTCCCAATCGCTAGCCTTATCTGGCTTCAGGCGCCATAAACTTAATAGGGGAGGAGTCTCTGCTTTAATGCCTCCGTCCTCAAAGCAATTGCAAGCAGTTCAGATCGCTAGCCAAGACGGCTTCAGGCACGATAAGTTCAAAACAAAAATAATTTTACGGTTGGGGTCGCCACATCGTGGGGAATTGTATTAAAGGGGTCGCCACATCGTGGGGAATTGTATTAAAGGGGTCGCAGCACTATAAAGGTTGAGAACCACTGATTTAAGAGATGCTGAAATAGAGGCCAGAGGGCCATCTGTTGGGGATGCTATAAGAAGTTGGTTTATATTTCATATTTCTCCTTCGGGAGAAGAACTTTGGGTGGTGTTGGGGGGGTGTCCCTAACCAGGGGTGGGTTCCTGGGGGTTCGGCAGGGTTCAGGTGACCCTCTAGCTAAGGAGCGCTTGGGTTTGGCGAACCCCCAAATGCCACCCCTGGCTGGCCACACCCACCCCTCCCCTTCCGTCCCTGGAGTCTCCATGCGGCCCGTTCATCATTCCAGGTAAGTGCAGGGGCCGTGCGGAAGGTTTGGGAGGGCAGAGGAAGCAGTTTTCGCCCTCCTGGAGGCTTGAGGAAAAATGCCCCCCTGCCGTGGTACAGGGGGCTGACTAGGCCACACCCACCATGGCCACGCCCACCCTGCAACAGGGTACGTTCGTCAAGAATCCTAAGGTCCAACACTTAATGATAGTCATAGGGTACAAATAAGCAATCAGGAACCAATTGATATCAATATAAATCATAAGGATACAAGCTACAAAGTTACTTTGAAAATAGGAATAGAATAGAAAATAATAATAGAATAGAATAGAATAGAATAGAATAGAATAGAATAGAATAGAATAGAATAGAATAGAATTCTTTATTTGCCAAGTGTGATTGAACACACAAGTGCAGATGCTCTCAGTGTACATAAAAAGACAAGATACATTCATCAACAATCCCAAGGTACAACAATTAACGATAGTCATAGGGTACAAATAAGCAATCAGGAAACAGTCAATATCAATATAAATCATAAGGATACAAGCAACAAAGTTACTTTGAAAATAGGAATAGAATAGAAAATAATAATAGAATAGAATAGAGTAGAGTAGAGTAGAATAGAATAGAGTAGAGTAGAGTAGAGTAGAAAAGAATAGAATAGAATAGAATAGAATAGAATAGAATTCTTTATCAGCCAAGTGTGATTAGACACACAAGGAATTTGTCTTCAGTGCATATGCTCTCAGTGTACATAAAAGAAAAGATAAGTTCGTCAAGAATCCTAAGGTCCAACACTTAATGATAATCATAGGGTACAAATAATCAATCAGGAACCAATTGATATCAATTTAAATCATTTATTTATTTATTTATTTATTTTATTTATCAAATTTTTATACCACCCTTCTCCCAAAGGACTCAGGGCGGTGTACAGCCAAAGATAAGAAACAAGATATATACAATTAAAACCAACAATTAAAAACATAGCAAATTACAAAGGCTGATAATTTAAAAATTTAAATTTAAATTTTAAATTTTAAAAATATTAATAAAACCCCAATTTAAAATCAAAACTATTATGCCAGTCCCGCTTGAATAAATAAGTGTGTTTTTAGCTCACGACGGAAGGTCCGAAGATCAGGTACTTGACGTAGGCCAGGGGGAAGTTCATTCCAGAGCATTGATGCTCCCACAGAGAAGGCCCTACTCCTGGGGGTCGCCAGCCGACACTGTTTGCCGGACGGCACCCTGAGGAGACCCTCTCTGTGAGAGCATACGGGTCGGTTGGAGGCATAGGGTAACAGCAGGCGGTCTCGTAAGTACCCGGGTCCTAAGCCATGGAGCGCTTTAAAGGTATAAATCATAAGGATACAAGCTACAAAGTTACTTTGAAAATAGGAATAGAATAGAAAATAATATAGAATAGAATAGAATAGAATAGAATAGAATAGAATAGAATAGAATAGAATAGAATAGAATAGAATAGAATAGAATAGAATAGAATAGAATAGAATAGAATTCTTTATTGGCCAAATGTGATTAGACACACAAGAAATTTGTCTTGGAACATACACTCTCGGTGTACATAAAAAGACAAGATACCTTCATTGAGAATCCTAAGGTACAACACTTAATGATAGTCATAGGGTACAAATTTCTAAAAGGAATACGCAAAACAGGCCCACCTGCGTTCTGCAATCCCAGAAGCGTCTGTTGGCCAGGACTCATCACTAAGCTGGTAGGAGCCATGGTATATTTGAAGTATCTCCAGAAATCAAATAAGGCGTTGAGGCTGAACAAAGAGGCAAAGCCAAGTTCTAGCATTTAAAAAACGACAACAACAACAACACGAAATTAGAGTGAACCATTCAAAAACAAAGGATCAGTTTGGTTGGTGATGGAAGAAAAGGCATTGTTACGATAAGGTTGTGACATCTTTGGTGCTCTGAGCTTGGTGGTTTTCTGGTAGGCATTTCATGACCCAATTAGGTAACATCATCAATGTGAGAGGGAGAAGGGGAGGAAGGGGAAGGAGGAGGAGAAGATGGAAAGAAGAAGAGGAGGAGGAGGAAGGAGAAGGAAAAAGGAGGAGAAGGAGAAGAAGGAAGAAGAGAAGGAGAAGAATGGAAAGGTGAAGAGGAGGAGGAAGAAGGGAAGAAGGATAAAGGAGGAGAAGGAGGAAGAGAAGAAGGAGAAGGAGGAGAATGGAAAGAAGAGGAGGAGGAAGAAGGGGAAGAAGGGGAAGGAGAAAAAGAAGGAAAAAGGAGGAGGAGGAAAAGAAGGAAGAGGAGGAGGAGAAGAACGGGGGAAGGGGGAAAAGGAGAAAGAGGAGGAGAAGGGGAAGAAGAAGGAAAAGGAGGAGAAGGAAGAGGAAGAACAAGAGAAGGAGGAGGAGGAGGAGAGGCAGTGGTTGTGGAGGAGGAGACATTTCATGACCCAACTAGGTAACATCATCAATCGAGATGGAAAAAGGGAAAGGAGGAAGAGTTTTCTTGCAGATGCTTCATGACCCGACTAGCTAATATCATCAGTGCTAAGGAAGGGAGGGAGGGAAGGAAGAAGGAGAAGGAATGAAAGGGAAGGAGGAGGAGGGGAGAACTGTGGGGTCCTTTTTGCTCTCCGAGCTTGGGTGGTTTTCTCGCAGACATTTCATGACCCAGGTAGGGAACGTGATAGAAGTAGGGAGGAGGTTATATATTGGTCATATATCTGTTTATATATTGGGGGCTTCCCCTGTCAAACTTGCTGGGAACGTCCTTGGTGGTTCCTGTGGTTTATGGTTCAAATGTTCATCTGAATTGGTAGCTCCTTGATTGGGGTATTGTTTACACCTGGGTGTTAATCTCTGCGTATCGGGCCGTTGTTTGCTGGTGGGGAGGCCTTCAGCAGTTCAACCCTGAGCTACAAATATTCTCTTCTATGGGTGCGAAATAAGGTTAGTAGAAAGTTCGTAGAGATTCTCCGTCATCCAGGTTGTGGTTGTCGCAAAGGTGCTTTTTTCCCAGGAGGCAACTGGACTTCCTTGTTTTTTTCTTTTGAAGACGTTTCGCTTCTCATCCAAGAAGCTTCTTCAGCTCTGACTGGATAGTGGGGGAAGGGAAGGATTTCTATTTATATAATTTATACTCCTTGCAGACAGCTGGTCATTTGCATCCTTTTAGAGGAGGGGTCTCCAACCTTGGTCCCTTTAAGGCTTGTGGACTTCAACTCCCAGAGTTCCTCAGCCAGCTTTGCTGGCTGGGGGACTCTGGGAGTTTATTTATTTATTTATTTATTATTTAAATTTTTATACCGCCCTTCTCCTGAAGGACTCAGGGCGGTTCACAGCCAGATAAAAAATACACAATACACTATAAATACGATTAAAACACAATTAAAAAACTTATTAAATTGGCTAAGATTAAAAATTTAGAATAAAAACCCATTAAAAACCCATAGATTTAAAAACTAACCCAGTCCAGCGCAGATGAATAAGTGAGTTTTAAGCTCGCGGCGAAAGGTTCGGAGGTCCGGAAGTTGACGGAGTCCTGGGGGGAGTTCGTTCCAGAGGGCGGGAGCCCCCACAGAGAAGGCCCTTCCCCTGGGCGTCGCCAGACGACACTGTCGCGCCGACGGCACCCTGAGGAGTCCCTCTCTGTGAGAGCGCACGGGTCGGTGAAGTCTACAAGTTGAAGTCTACAAGCTTTAAAGAAACCAAGGTTGGAGACCCCTGTTTTAGAGGGTTGTTGAAGCCACTTGGAGGTTTATCTGTGTCCTGAGTGATGCTCCTGGTTCCTCTAGTCTGCAATTTTTTTTCTCTGGAAGGTGACCCTGAGGACACAAACAAACCTCCAAATGGCCTCAACAAACCTTTTTGTTGTTGTTGCTGTTGTTGTTAGTTGCGAAGTCGTGTCCGACCCATCGCGACCCCATGGACCACGTTCCTCCAGGCCTTTCTGTCCTCTACCATCCTCTGGAGTCCATTTAAACTCATGCCGACTGCTTCAGTGACTCCATCCAGCCACCTCGTTCTCTGTCGTCCCCTTCTTCTTTTGCCCTCAGTAGTTCCCAGCATTAGGCTCTTCTCCAGGGAGTCTTTCCTTCTCATTAGGTGGCCAAAGGATTTGAGTTTCCTCTTCAGGATCTGTCCTTCTAAAGAGCAGTCAGGGTTGATCTCCTCTAGGACTGACCAGTTGGATCGCATTGCAGTCCAAGGGACTCGCAGGAATCTTCTCCAGCACCAGAGTTCAAAGGCCTCCATTCTTTGGCGCTCAGCCTTCCTTATGGTCCAACTTTCACAGCCATCCATTGCAACTGGGAAAACCAGAGCCTTGACTATAAGCACTTTTGTTGGCAGGGTGATGTCTCTGTTTTTTAGTACGCTGTCTAGCTTTGCCATGGCTTTCCTCCCCAGGAGCACCCACCCTCCCCACCCTTTAAAAGGATGCAAATGGCCAACTCTCTTCAACTGTAAATTCTCCCATTCCCACCATCCAGTCAGAGCTGAAGAAGCTTGTTAGATAAGAAGCAAAACGTCTTCAAAAGAAAAAAACAAAAAGTTAGGAGAAAAGGGAATTTCACCAAAAAAAAAAAAGAGGGGTAAACGTAAGCCCAGGCTGCCAGGTTTCTACCTAAACTTAACACATTAGGCCGAGTGTAATAAGGATGGAGGGTAGCAACATGGAAAGAATGTCTTAGAACACAGCGACATGTTAAACACTGAGGACTGGCAACTTGGTTAAAAAAAAACCAAACAAACAGAGATAAAGGCATTGAAATTAACCATAGTTTTCTTGCTGGATACTCACCGATATACCAGAAGATCCAGCACGAAATATTGTAATAGGAACTGATCAGTTTTCCAGACCTAGAACGAGATAAAGGTGGAGGTTGGTGCTCATATTTCTGTATTTTCAGACAATGCCATAAGGTAGTCCTCGACTTATGACCTCCACTGAGACCTGAATTTCTGTCGCTAAGCAAGGTGGTGGTGAAGGGAATTGTGCCCAATTGATGGCCTGTTTTTCACCATCATTATGAATCACAAATGCCCGTAGTTGAATTGTATGGTCGTTCCCCCATTGATAGCGCCCTAATTTGGATTATGTCAGGGGTCTCTAACCTTGGCAACTTTAAGCCTGGTGGACTTCAACTCCCAGAATTCCCTAGCCAGCAAAGCTGGCTGGGGAATTCTGGGGGTTGAAGTCCTCCAGGCTTAAAGTTGCCAAGGTTGGAGACCCCTGGATTATGTGACCATGGCGATTGCTGGGATAGTCATTAAGTGTGAGAACTGGTGGTATAAGTCACTTCCCCCCCCCCAGTGTCGGTGTAAGTTCAAACAGTCCGTAAATGAATGGTGGTTAGCCAGAAAATATATAGTCCTTGACTTACAACCACAATGGACCAGAAAGCAAGAAAAGAAATAAGAAAGAAGGAAGGTTCTACATTTAGGCCAAAAAAACCAAATACACAGGTACCATATATGTGGTACCTTACTCAAAGGTAATAACTGTGAGAGGGATCTTGGAGTCCTAGTGGACAACCATTTAGATATGAGCCAGCAGTGTGCAGCAGCTGCCAAAAAAGCCAACACAGTTCTGGGCTGCATAAACAGAGGGATAGAATCAAGACCACGTGAAGGATTTATACCACTTTCTAATGCCTTGGTAGGGCCACACTTGGAATATTGCATTCAGTTTTGGTTGCCACGATGTAAAAAAGATGTTGAGACTCTGGAAAGAGTGCAGAGAAGAGCAACAAAGAGGATTAGGGGACTGGAGGCTAAAACATATGAAGAACGGTTGCAGGAACTGGGTATGTCTAGTTTAATGAAAAGAAGGACTAGGGGAGACATGATAGCAGTGTTCCAATATCTCAGGGGTTGCCACAAAGAAGAGGGAGTCAAACTATTTTTCCAAAGCACCTGAGGGCAGAACAAGAAGCAATGGGTGGAAACTAATCAAGGAGAGAAGCAACTTAGAACTAAAGAGAAATTTCCTGACAGTTAGAACAATTAATCAGTGGAAAAACTTGCCTGCAGAAGTTATGAATGCTCCAACACTGGAAATTTTTAAGAAAATGTTGGATAACCATTTGTCTGAACTGGTGTAGGGTTTCCTGCCTTGGCAGGGGGTTGGACTAGAAGACCTCCAAGGTCCCTTCCAACTCTGTTATTATGTTATGTTATGTTAAATAATGAATGGAAACTCCTCAAGGAGAGAAGCAACCTGGAATTAAGGCGGAATTTCCTGACAGTGAGAACAATTAACCAGCGGAACTGCTTGCCTCCAGAAGTTGTGAATGCTCCAACACTGGAAGTTTTTAAGAAGAGATTGGACAATCATCTGTCTGAAATGGTATAGAATTTCCTGCTTGAGCAGGGGGTTGGACTAGAAGACCTCCAAGGTCCCTTTCCAAGTCTGTGATTCCGTTATTCACTCAAGCAAGCTTCTTCTCCTCCTTACATGTCCGTGTAGATCATGCCGGCGAGTGACAGGTTGAGAAATCCCCAGGCCAAGAGCACTTTTCTCGCTTCTGTTTCCTTCCTCATCTTGATGGTCCGGTCAATGAGGGAGTCGGATGGATTTGGTTCCCCCTGCATGGTCTAGAAAGAGCAAGAAAAGAACATTAAAGACCTTGGAGTTTTCATATCAAATGACCTAAGTGCCAAAGCCCACTGCAACTACATAGCAAAAAAGGCTCTAAGAGTTGTAGACCTAATCCTGCGTAGCTTCTTTTCCAAAAACACCACACTACTAACCAGAGCATATAAAACATTTGCTAGACCAATTCTAGAATACAGCTCGCCTGTTTGGAACCCTCACCACATATCTGACATCAATACAATTGAGCGTGTCCAGAAATATTTTACAAGAAGAGTTCTTCATTCCTCTGAAAACAACAAAATACCTTATCCCACCAGGCTTGAAATCCTAGGCTTAGAAAACTTGGAACTCCGTCGCCTTCGACAAGAGACTACTTCAGTTTTAATTGCAATAATACAAGAGCAACCAATAGATTTAAACTTAATGTTAACCGCTTTAATCTAGATTGTGAACACTTTAATCAAAGTGAACGGTGAAATGTAAAATTTGTTAATTTCTGCAGGCGTGGCTTGGGGGAGGGTAATGTGAACTGGGTGGGCATGGCCAATTTTTTCTTTTTTCTTTTAAAAGCATTTTTTCTACAACCTCTTTGGCCAAAGAGGTTGTAGAAAAAATGCTTTTAAAAGCCTCTGACGATCCCAGTTGAGCTGCGCGATCATCAGAGGCTTTTTTTTTACTTTTAAAAGCATTTTTTTGGCCAAAGAAAAAATGCTTTTAAAAGTAAAAAAAAAACACAACTCTGATGATCACGCGGCTCAGCTGGGCATGCGGGGGGGGGCGGGGATTTTTGCTACCGATTCTCCGAACCACCTGCCGCCATTGCTACCGGATCGGGCGATCCAGTCTGAACCAGGAGCATTTCACCCCTCGTCCAAAGTTACAACAGCACCGAAAAAGAAGGGACTTAGAACCGATTTTCACACTTACGACCACTGCAGCCTCCCCACGATCATATGATCAAAATTCAGGTGCTTGGCAACCGACTCATATTTATGACGGTCGCCGTGTCCCTGGGGTTTGTTTGATCCCCTTTTGTGACCTTCTGGTATATGCAAAACTTTGGGAGGGGGGGAAGAGAAACAGAAGTCAAAAGTGACACGTTCTGTATTTACTACAGATAGTCCTCTTAGTGTCCGTTCAAACTTTCAACAGCACTGAAAAAGCGACTTATTGACCATTTTTCACACTTAACATCGTTGCCGCATCCCTACGGTCACGTGGTTTACATTCAGATGCTTGGCAACTGACTCATACTTACGACGGTTGCAGCGTCCCCGGGTCACGTGATCTCCTTTTGTGCCCTTCTGACGAGTAAAGTCAATGGAAAAACCAGATTTGCTTAACAACCGCTTTTGCTAATTTAACAACTGCAGCGATTTGCTTAATCGCAAATAGGCGGCAATATAAATTTTTAAATAAATAACCAACCAACCAACCCATGTGGCGAGAACAGCCGCAAAATGGAGCAAGCTCACTTTAACAAATTTCTCACTTAACAACCTACATTTCAGGCTCCATTGTGGTGGTAAATTGAGGACTATTGAGAGTGTTTCACCCAAATTGGGATCAACAGCGCCCTCTTGAGGCTTCACAGGGAAAAATCAATAAAATGAATGAATGAATGAATGAATATTATCTGATTCAATGGGGAACGGTTCCCCGCCCCCTCCCCGCCCGCTCAGCCCCACAAAACCTAACCACAACCGTGCCTACCCCACATTCACACGTTGCGTGCACGAAGATCCCGGATCCGACCCGGGCATGCTCCCGCTGCAAAGACAAACGCGTCGCGTTTAGATGACGCAAGGCCGAATCGGTACGGCGCCTTTAAGAGCCGCGTGGGAAACGGTGAGAAAAATGGCGCGGGGGATTCTGGGAGCCGTGGTCCAACTCGTCTCGCGGGCGCCATGTTGGGAGGCGTGGCCTCACGTGGATTAGCTTCTTTAACCCTACGATGCCTGTTGGAGGGGGCTGCGGGGCTAGGACACCACCACCCCACGTCAAAACGGGCCTTAAAGCGCATGCGCTTTCCCTATAATATGGGAGAAAAATACAATCAACCGACACCTCCCCCCCCAATTATCCCGCGCCTTTCCTCTCACTTACCAGCGCGGATTCGCCTTCCTTGCCCGAACTGCGCCTGCGCAGCGAGATTTTTCGTCCCCACTCCCGCCTGGGCAAGCGAGGGAGGAGGAGGAGGATGACGCGGCGAAGGCGGGCTTTGTTGCCGAGGCGACGGGCGCGAAGGATAGGATTGGCGGTCGTCCTCCTGATCAGTGCCGATTGGTCGAGCCTTCTCCCGTTGACGTTTTGGCGGGAGAATTTAAAAGGCTCAAATGCCTGCTGGGTTTGAGGCGATTTTTCTGCTTCCCTCAAAATGTTTTGTGAGGCGTTGAGTTTGGAATCCTGGCTGGATTCATGGAGAGGGAGGGATCCAAGGGGAATCCACTTTTGTGATAGATCTTCAAGGAGTAGAATACAAGCACAAAGGAAATAAACCACGGCTTGTCTAACCACCATAGAATTCACACAATATCTAAAGCCATCAATACAGCTGAGGTTCACAATCAGCAACTGGGATTGTTCTCACTGGTAGAAAATTCCTCCTTATTTCCAGGTTGAATCTCTCCTGGATCAGTTTCCATCCATTGCTTCTTGTCTGGCATTCAGGTGCCTTGGAAAATAGCTTGAAACCCCCCCCAATTCCTCTCTGTGGCAGCCCCTCAAATATTGGAAGACCGTTATATCATCTCCCCCAGTCCTTCTCTTCGCTAGACTAGCCATACAAATCTACTAAAATACTAGAATACCATAGAGAATATGGGATAACAGTGTTGGAAGGGACCTTGAAGGTCATCTAGTCCAACCCCCTCATCCAAGCAGGAGACCCTCCACCATTTCTGACAGAGGGCAGCCCAGTCTCTTCTTGAAAGCTTCCAGTGATGAAGCTCCTATAACTTCTGAAGGCAACTTCTGTTCCATCGGTGGATTGTTCTCACTGTCAGAAAATTCCTCCTTATTTCCAGGTTGAATCTCTCCTGGATCATTTCCCATCCATTATTCCTTGCCTGGCATTCAGGTGCCTTGGACCCCCTTCCTCCTCTCTGTGGCAGCCCCTCAAATATTGGAAGATGCTATCATGTCTCCCCTGGTCCTTCTCTTCACTAGACTAGCCAGGCCCAGTTCCTGCAATGGTTTTTCATATGTTCAAAATCCCAAAAACTTCAACCAAAAACTTTCTACTTTTGACCTCACCCCATTCCTAAGAGGTCTGTAAGGGGCGTGCATAAGAGCACAAAAGTGCCTACCGTTCCTGTCCTATTGTCCCCTTTCATTATATTCAATTAATTGCATACTTTTGCAATTGCATACTTTTTTTTTATATGCAATTGCATACTTTTTTTTATATGAGCAAAAGTATTGCATACTTTTGCTCATATATATGCTTATGTGATATGTAGTTATTTTATGTTGACGCTTATGTATATTGTTGTGACAAAATAAAACAACAACAACAACAACAACAACAATAATAATAATAATAATAATAATAATGGTTTAGCCTCCAGTCCCCTAATTATCCTGGTTGCTCTTCTCTGCACTTTTTCTAGAGTCTCAACATCTCTTTTTATAGTGTGGCGACCAAAACTAGAGGCAGAATTGTAGATGTGACCTTACTAAGGCTTTGTAGAGTGGTATTAGTTTTATTTATTTATTTTATTTTTATTTTATTTATTTATTTTGTCACAACAGTATATATAAGCATAAGCATGAAAGTAACTATATAATATATAAGCAAAAACTATATTAATTGGATATAATGGAAGAAAACAATAGGACAGGAACGGTAGGCACGATTGTGCTCTTATGCACGCCCCTTACGGACCTCTTAGGAATGGGGTGAGGTCAATAGTAGACAGTTTTTGGTTGAAGCTTTGGGGATTTTGAGAAGAGACCACAGAGTCAGGTAGTGTGTTCCAAGCATTAACAACTCTGTTACAGAAGTCATATTTTCTGCAATCAAGATTGAAGCGGTTAACATGAAGTTTAAATCTATTGTTTGCTCTTGTATTATTATGATTGAAGCTGAAGTAGTCTTCAACAGAAAGGACATTGCAATAGATGATTCTATGAGTTAAACTCAGGTCCTGTCGAAGGCGGCGGAGTTCTAAGTTTTCTAAACCTCCCTTGATCTCGATTGAATCTCTCTATTATTGCAACCTAGGATTGCATTGGCTTTTTTGGCTGCCACCGCACACAGCTGGCTCATATTTAACTGGTTGTCCATTAAGACTCCAAGATCCCTCTCCCAGTTCCTGCTACCAAGCTGGACCTTGACCTGTTCCAGCAAGGGTTGTCTACTGATACTCGAACTCCAAAAGCAGGCTCCAAAAGCAGACAGGCTATTCAAAGAAAGCTTGGTGGTCTCCACGGTTACAAGAATACTCCAGAATCAGGGTTCTAGGTCTTGCAGATCACAGCTTGGGAAACTGGCCGTGTCAACACAATCCGTTGCTTGGCCGCTGGACTGCTGCTTTGGATCCCATTTTCCAAGGGAGCCTTATCTAACTTAGCACAAGAGTTTTGGACATTTCTGCAAAGCAAGATTTTTCTCTAATGGCCTTCCCTTTTCTTTATTCCTGGTGGCATTATTCCGACCAAGGGCAGATGGCCTCGGCCCACCGCAAGGAAATCCCTTGCGAGGAGGAAGAGGAGGAAGATGAAGAAATCTGCTGGTTCATGGGAGAGATGCTGCTTTTCTACTGTTTGGCTGTCCTCGTTCTAAAACTCGGTTCCCTCGCGGCGAAGAGGGTAAGAGGCGGTGTTTCGTTGTATTTTGTCATTTGAAGAGAGGACTTCAAGCCATAAAAATCCCCCTGGATCAGCTCGGCCCTGTTGTCCCCATAACGGGCAACCAAAACATCCCAAAAAGATTCATGCAACCAGCACTCAAAAGCTAAAATCTTCTGCTAGGGTTCATGAATATGCAGATAGATTGCTCCTGCAAGCGAAGCCTTATGGTAGCCACGTGTTGAAAATAATACAGGTAGTCCTGGACTCACATCCGTTGTTCACTTAGTGACAGTTCTAAGTTACAACGGCACTGAAAAAAGTGACTTATGACCAGGGTTTTTTTTTTTTTTTACACTTACGACGATTGTCATGTGATCAAAATTCAGATGCTTGGCAATTGGTTCATATTTATGACGGTTGCAGTGTCCCGGGGGGGGGGTGTCACGTGATCCCCGTCAACGAGGAAGCCAGATTCACTCAACAGCTGTGTTACTAACTTAACAGCTACAATGCTTCACTTAACAACTGTGGCAAGAGAGGTCGTAAAACGGGGCCAAACTCACTTAACAACTGTCTGACTTAGCCACAGAAATTGTGAACTCCGTTGTGGTCATAAGTCGAGGATTACCTGTCGACCGATCTTGTCACCATTCCTTTGACAATCTCCCAAAGGGAACTTCCATGGGCTTCTGATTTCATATTAGGAGCTGGTTCAAATCCATAAGGCGTGTTCACACAACATGCTAAGGTCATAATTAACGGAGCAATGGCTTTAGAATGTTGTGTGAAAGCGCCCCGTGGTTCTTCAGCACCCCCTTCACATGGGACCGATCCTTAAACTCTAAACCAATAAACCATATGATCTGTTTTTCTCCTGTGCATTTTGCATGTTCCTTTCAAAATCGATAACTCAAAGTTTCCGTGTTTCCCGGCGCAGTTTTTCCTGAAACAACCGTGCGGAACTCTGTCTTGCAACTGGAAGGTCCATTCGAAAGGTAAAGAGTTAAGTTCCCCCTAGCAACAGATTTTACACCAAGGGTATCCAACCATGTGAACTTAAGACCCGTGGACTTCAATTCCCAGAATTCTGGGAATTGAAGTCCACAAGTTAAAGTTAAAACGTTAATAAGGTTGGACAACCCTGGTTTTTTTTACCAACTTCTAACTTCTACCCTCAAAACGACGCTATAGGGCACTGCACACCAGAACAACTATCGGTAGACACAAGAACAGTTTCCCCCCCCATGCCATCTCTCTGCTAAACACTTAATTCCCACAACACTGTCCAACTATGTAGTAAGGCTACAGTAATATTCTTCTTCTCATATTTCCTATTACCTACCTCTTTTTCTATTTATGACTACAACTTTTTTGCTTCTATCTTTACGATTTAGATTCTTTTATTTAGTTTCCTAGTACGATTTATGTTGATTCTTATCACTAAGTGTTTGTATCTTCTGATTTATGATGAATGTATTTTTATAAATACAATGATCGTGGTTATCATTTATAGCTTTTATGCACAATGAGAGCTTATGAACCAAAGACAAATTCAGATTGTGAGATTGTATCCAATCATACTTGGCCAATAAAGAATTCTATTCTATTCTATTCTATTCTATTCTATTCTATTCTATTCTATTCTATTCTATTCTATTCTATTCTATTCTATTCTCTATATTCTATATTCTACTCTATTCCTATTCTATTCCTATTCTATTCTATTCTATTCTCTATTACTATTTTCTATTCTATTCTATTCTACTCTACTCTACTAGATAGATAGATGATAGGTAGGTAGGTAGGTAGGTAGGTAGGTAGGTAGGTAGATAGATAGATAGATAGATAGATAGATAGATAGATAGATAGATAGATAGATCGATAGATCGACAGATAGATAATCAGACAGTCTGAAAGAGATATAGATAGAAAGACAGACAGATGATAGACAGATGATAGACAGACAGACAGTCATACAAAGATAGATAGATAGATAGATAGATAGATATAGATATAGAGATATAGAGTTCTCAACTTACGACCATAATTGAGCCCTCCCATACAGTTGTAAGTTGGGATGACTAAGCATTGCCAACACACGACCATAAAGATTTATGATTATTTTTCAGCCGTTGTTAAGCGAACGTAGTTATACAGCGAACGCAGTGGTCGTTATGCAAACACAGCGGTTGTAAAACAAGACACGGCACTTGCTAAGCAAACTCATTGTGATGTTGCAAATTAGGGCGGGTTGCCAAGGGCCCACAATGTTGTCACACGAGGTGCCTCCAGCTGTCAGAACTTCAAATTTGGGTCTTAACTAAGGGTGAAATTCTCCCGGTTCGGACCGGATTGCCCGATCCGGTTGTGATGGCGGAGGGTGGTTTGGAGAACCGGTAGCAAAAATCCCTGCCCTCCCCCCATGCCCAGCTGAGCCGTACGATCATCACAGTTTTTGTTTTTTTTTTACTTTTAAAAGAATTTTTTCTTCGGCTGAAAAAATGTTTTTAAAAGTTAAAAAAAAGGCCTCTGATGATTGTGTGGCTCAGCTGGGATCATCAGAGGAGCCTTTTAAAAGCATTTTTTCTACAACCTTTTCAGCTGAAGAGGTTGTAAAAAATGCTTCTAAAAGGCTCTGGTGATCCCAGCTGAGTTGCCTGATCGTCAGAGGCCTTTTTTTTTTCTTTTAAAGGCAAAAATAATGCTTTTAAAAGAAAAGAAAGCCTCTGACAATCAGGCAACTCAGCTGGGATCGCCAGAGCCTTTTAGAAGCATTTTTTCTACAACTTCTTTGGCCGAAGAGGTTGTAGAAAAAAATGCTTTTAAAAGTTTTTTTTTTTTAAAAAGTTGGCCACGCCCATCCAGTCACATGACCCCACCACTACCAAGCCACGCCCACAGAACCGCTAGTAACCAATTTTACATTTCACCCCTGGTCTTAACTAGGAATTTGGGGATTTGTTGTCACCTTGAACAATAGCTAAGTGACCAGTAGGTTGAGGACTGACAAATACAGATAGTCCTCTACTTATGACAGTTTCTTTAATGACCATCCAAAGTTACGACAGCACTTTAAAAAGTGACTTATGACCGTTTTTCACACTTACGACCGTTGCAGCATCCCCAGGGTCATGCAATCAAAATTCAGACGCTCGGCAACTGGTTCACATTTATGACGGTTGCAGTGTCCCGGGGTCACGCGATCCCCTTTTGTGACCTTCTGACAAGCACCGTCAATGGGGGGAAGACAGATTCGCTTAAAAACCACATTACTAACTTCACGGCTGCAATGGTTCACTTAACGACTGCGGCAAGAAAGTTCGTTAGGTGAATCCAGCTTCCCCACGGACTTTGCTTGTCCGAAGGTCACAAAAGGGGATGACGTGACCCCGGGACACCGCTACCGTCATAACTGTGAGTCAGTTGCCAAGCGTCTGAATTTGGATCACGTGACCGTGGGGAAAATGCAACGGTCGTTAAATGTGAAAGACAGTCACAAGTCACTTTTTTCAATTGTAATGGCCATTGTAAATCTGAACGGTCGTAAACCGAGGACTACCTTGTACCTCCCAGCTGGATCACGTGATCCATATGGCAACAGTCATAAATGCAAAGACGGATTGTGAGTCACTTTTTTTCAGTGCCGTCGCAACGGCGAACGGTCGCTAAACGAGGACCCCCTGCAGTTTGCCTCTTTTTTTTTTCTCCTCCCCCCCCCCCTTGCTTTTAGGCGGCCAAGACTGCAGCTGCCAATGTCATTGCAAGATCACCCTCTGCGGCCTTTTCAGGAAGATCTTTGGGGGGAAAGGGAACGAAGAAACGGGGGACCCCCCAGTCTCGCCCCCCATGAAAAAGCGCCTGAAGAAGCGCCTCTCCCTGCTCAGCCAGCAGACCTTCTGCGACAGCGATTCCTCCGGCACGGGCAGCCCCGATTCCCAGCTCTCCTCCTGGAAGTGGAGCCAGACGGGCGACAGCGTCAGCCTGGCCGGCCGGATGAAGAAGAAACAGCCGCGGACGGCCAAAAGCCCCCGGGACCCCGAGACCGCCTGGATGAGGCAGCAGCCCTGCCTGCGTTGCAAAGCCAAACGGACGCGCGAGTGGCTCGTCCGACATTTCTACAACCAAGATCCCCCTTTGCAAAAGAAGTAGAACTGAGGCCGGGCCAAAGAGGCCGCCCTTCGGGGACCCCTCCCGCGCTGGCCAAGTCACTTTGTGGGGGGTGGGTGGGGGATGAGGGGAGGGCACCGCCTGCCACCCGCGGAGCTGGCTTGGTGGGCCTGCTGGGATGGAGGGTCAGAGGCGCAGTCCGTATCAATAAAAGATAGAGATGAATTGTAAATCAAGGCGTTGCGTTTTTTGACACAGCTGCAAAGGTGGTGAATTGGTGAATGTACGTTTTGGGCCACTTTAAGACTTCAACTCCCAGAATTCCAGAGACAGACAGGAAGATGTGAGGACTTCAACTCCCAGAATTCCCTAGTCAGCCATACAGGGAGCCATGAGGACTTCAACTCCCAGAATTCCCCAGACAGATAGACAGGGAGCTATGTGGACTTCAACTCCCAGAATTCCCCAGTCAGCCATACAGGGAGCCGTGAGGACTTCAACTCCCAGAATTCCCCAGACAGACATACAGGGAGCTATGTGGACTTCAACTCCCAGAATTCCCCAGACAGATAGACAGGGAGCTATGTGGACTTCAACTCCCAGAATTCCCCAGTCAGCCATACAGGGAGCCGTGAGGACTTCAACTCCCAGAATTCCCCAGACAGATAGACAGGGAGCTATGTGGACTTCAACTCCCAGAATTCCCCAGTCAGCCATACAGGGAGCTATGTGGACTTCAACTCCCAGAATTCCCCAGTCAGCCATACAGGGAGCCGTGAGGACTTCAACTCCCAGAATTCCCCAGACAGATAGACAGGGAGCTGTGAGGACTTCAACTCCCAGAATTCCCCAGTCAGCCATACAGGGAGCCGTGAGGACTTCAACTCCCAGAATTCCCCAGACAGACATACAGGGAGCTATGTGGACTTCAACTCCCAGAATTCCCCAGACAGATAGACAGGGAGCTATGTGGACTTCAACTCCCAGAATTCCCCAGACAGATAGACAGGGAGCTGTGAGGACTTCAACTCCCAGAATTCCCCAGTCAGCCATACAGGGAGCTATGTGGACTTCAACTCCCAGAATTCCCCAGACAGATAGACAGGGAGCCATGAGGACTTCAATTCCCAGAATTCCCCAGACAGATAGACAGGGAGCTGTGAGGACTTCAACTCTCAGAATTCCCCAGACAGAGACAAGAAGATGTGAGGATTTCAACTCCCATAATCCCTCAGCCAGCCATAGAGGGAGATGTAAGGATTTCAACTCCCAGAATTCCCCAGACAGACAGGGAGCTATGAGGACTTCAACTCCCAGAATTCTTCAGTCTGGCTGAGGAATTCTGGGAGTTGAAGTCCACAAATCTTAAAGGGGCCACGTTGGAGACCTCTGATGTACATTGTCTGACTTTACAGTGGTCTGTCTACACTGCAGGGTCATTCATCTTGCTGGTTTGGCGTCAGGTTCATTAGATGCGAGGCAAACATTTTGCTTTTAACAGTGCTGCTATGCTGTGAGACTCCGTACTCTGACCTTGAAGTATGTGTACCTGTGTTTTGTGGGTGTGAATTTCCCTAGCCAGACCCCGTTCAAGGCCGGACAGGGTGTGAATTGTGACAGCTGTACAGCATATGCCTTCGGTTTAAGCTCAGTGTTTAGTAGTTAAATAAACAGGACAAACTTTATCATTGGAAAAGAATCCCAATACACTCCAAAGGGTCTTGCGTTTATTAGAAGTCACACTGTGCATCATTCCTTCCTTTAAAATATATATATATATATATTTATTATTTTTACACCCTGGGAAGCAGTAAGTTCAGGCCGCCAATACATTTGAAAGCTGAGCGTGTCAAGAACTCCACTTGCACACTTTCCTGTGTGGTGGCTTTATTAACTATTATTAATTATTCTATTCCATTCAAAATAAAAACCATGTTTGTAAACCATAATAGTTCCGGGGTCATTAAGCCCATTAAACCCAAACCAACAAGTCAGATTGTAGTTTAACGTGATGCACAATCCTTGCCAGTGTGTTTTCTTTCATCAAAGCACCGAAAGGCAATTCTGCACACCTCATCCTGGTTATATTTCATTTTGCGGTTGAAATCAGCTTGTTTGCTCTTTCTTCCCTATTTACGTTCACAGGGCTGCTGTCAAAAACTTGGTTTAGCTTCCGTTTCCTGGTCTTTGCACATTTATCCGCTGAGCTTATGTCCTGCTTCAAGCGGATTCATTTCTGAACAATAATATTAACCGATACTCTAATTGGATCAAAAATAAAATACATAGAAAATATCTAGTCACAATAACGCAAGACACTATTAGCAACCAATCCCCAAATTAAGGGATTTTGATCCAGCAGGATGGATAAAAAAAATACTCAGACCTTCAAAGCATGCTCAAAAAGCCAGCTCTTTTCAAAACTCAGTAATGAAGGGGCCACGTTTCTCAAATTCAGCCACTTAAGATGAGTGGACTTCAATTCCCAGAATTCCCCAGCTAGCAGGCTGTAATATAAATGAATTTCACTTCCCAGAATTCTCCAGTTTTGAGATGGGTGAATCTCAACTCCCAGAATTCCTTAGCCAGCGTGCTTTAAGATAGATGGACTTCAACTCCCAGAATCCCCCAGCCAGCATGATTTAAGATGGGTGGACTTCAACTCCCAGAATCCCCCAGCCAGCAAGCTTTAAGATGGGTGGACATCAACTCCCAGAATCCCCCAGCCAGCATGCTTTAAGATGGGTGGACTTCAACTCCCAGAATCCCCCAGCCAGCATGCTTTAAGATGGGTGGACTTCAACTCCCAGAATTCTCCAGCTAGCATGCTTTCAGATGGGTGGACTTCAGCTCCCAGAATCCCCCAGCCAGCATGCTTTAAGATGGGTGGACTTCAACTCCCAGAATTCTCCAGCTAGCATGCTTTAAGATGGGCGGACTTCAACTCCCAGAATTCCCCAGCCAGCATTTTTTAAGATGGGTGGACTTCAACTCCCAGAATTCCCCAGCCAGCATGCTTTAAGATGGGTGGACTTCAGCTCCCAGAATTCCCCAGCCAGCATTTTTTAAGATGGGTGGACTTCAGCTCCCAGAATTCCCCAGCCAGTATGCTTTAAGATGGGTGGACTTCAACTCCCAGAATTCCCTAGCCAGCATTTTTTAAGATGGGTGGACTTCAACTCCCAGAATTCCCCAGCCAGCATGCTTTAAAATGGGTGGACTTCAACTCCGAGAATTCCTTAACCAGCATGTTTTAAGATAGATGGGCGGACTTCAACTCCCAGAATCCCCCAGTTAGCATTTTTTAAGATGGGTGGACTTCAGCCCCAGAATCCCCCAGCCAGCAAGCTTTAAGATGGGTGGACATCAACTCCCAGAATCCCCCAGCCAGCATGCTTTAAGATGGGTGGACTTCAACTCCCAGAATCCCCCAGCCAGCATGCTTTAAGATGGGTGGACTTCAACTCCCAGAATTCTCCAGCTAGCATGCTTTCAGATGGGTGGACTTCAGCTCCCAGAATCCCCCAGCCAGCATGCTTTAAGATGGGTGGACTTCAACTCCCAGAATTCTCCAGCTAGCATGCTTTAAGATGGGCGGACTTCAACTCCCAGAATTCCCCAGCCAGCATTTTTTAAGATGGGTGGACTTCAACTCCCAGAATTCCCCAGCCAGCATGCTTTAAGATGGGTGGACTTCAGCTCCCAGAATTCCCCAGCCAGCATTTTTTAAGATGGGTGGACTTCAGCTCCCAGAATTCCCCAGCCAGTATGCTTTAAGATGGGTGGACTTCAACTCCCAGAATTCCCTAGCCAGCATTTTTTAAGATGGGTGGACTTCAACTCCCAGAATTCCCCAGCCAGCATGCTTTAAAATGGGTGGACTTCAACTCCGAGAATTCCTTAACCAGCATGTTTTAAGATAGATGGGCGGACTTCAACTCCCAGAATCCCCCAGTTAGCATTTTTTAAGATGGGTGGACTTCAGCTCCCAGAATCCCCCAGTCAGCATGCTTTAAGATGGGTGGACTTCAACTCCCAGAATTCCCCAGCCAGCATTTTTTAAGATGGGTGGACTTCAACTCCCAGAATTCCCCAGCCAGCATGCTTTAAAATGGGTGGACTTCAACTCCGAGAATTCCTTAACCAGCATGTTTTAAGATAGATGGGCGGACTTCAACTCCCAGAATCCCCCAGCCAGCATGCTTTAAGATGGGTGGACTTCAGCTCCCAGAATCCTCCAGCCAGCATGCTTTAAGATGGGTGGACTTCAACTCCCAGAATTCCCCAGCCAGCATGCTTTAAGATGGGTGGACTTCAACTCCCAGAATTCCCTAACCAGTATGCTTTAAGATGGGTGGACTTCAACACCCAGAATTCCCAGTACTTTTTTTTAAAGATGTCTCAACCTCATCTCAATCTCAACATGTCTAGCTGGGGAATTCTGGGAGCTGAAGTTTACACACCTTAAAAGGGCTACGCTTGAGAAACATTGGTCATAATAAGTCACCTTTTTCAATGCTGTTGTAACTTAGAATGGTCACTAAATGAACTGTTGTAAGTCAAGGATTACCTGCCTATATTTAACAAACAAACTAAGCAAAATCACAAACTCTACAGATTCTCCTGACCCAAAGGCCACCCAAGAAAGCTCAAGAATTACGAGTTGATGCTGCCCAGGGGATTATATCTCCCTATTCAGAACTAAAGATGGACATGATAGCAGCATTCTAATATTTGAGGGGCTGCCCCAAAAAAGAGTGGGGGGGGGTCAACCTATTCTCCAGAGCCCGTGAAGGCAGGACGAGAAGCAACGGATGGAAACTCATCAAGGAGAGAAGCAACCTGGAAGTAAGGAGAAATTTCCAGACGGTGAGAACAATTTACCAGTGGAACTGCTTGCCACTAGAAGTTGTGAGTGCTCCATCGCTGGAGGCTTTTAAAGTAAAGACAGGACGGGTAGTCGTTGACTTACAACCACAACTGAGCTCAACGTTTCTGTTGTTAAAGACGTTTGTTCAGTGAGTTTTGACCTTTCTTGCTTCGGTTGTTAAGTGAGTCACTGGGGTTGATAAGTTTGTAACCCGGTTGTTAAATGAATCTGGCTTCCCCATTGGCTTTGCTTGTTAGAAGGTCACAAAAGGGGATTGCGTGACTCCAGGACACTGCGACCGTCATAAATATGAACCAGTTGCCAAGTGTCTGAATTTTGATGTGTGAATAATGGTCATAAGCGACTTCCTTCAGTGTCCTTGCAACTCCGAACAGTCACTAAACAAACTGTTGTAAGTTAAGGACTACAACAGTTTCCTGTTCCAGCAGGGGGGCGGGTTGGACTAGAAGACCTCCAAGGTCCCTTCCAACTCTGTTATTCTCTGGAATTGGAAGAAGGGAAGAGAAAAATGTCCACGTTGAATGAAGACAAGAAGAAAGCCAACTCAGCTTTCTATCATAACTTCCCTTAAAAATGTGTTTCTCCCCCCCACCATCCCACTCCCGCCCCCCAGGAGAAAAACAATGGATTTCTGAGTCATATCCACCCTTGCCAAAATAGCCTTAGGCAATTCGTGAATGGGGTGTGTGTAGCTACACGTAGGTTACTAATCAAACAATTCCTCTTCCCTTGACATTATTATCACTCTGGTGTTGTTGTTGGCTGCCTCTTGCAAGGAAGTTTGCTTGGCTCTGGGAACTGTCGCAGATGGAAGCTCTTTAGGATATGACCTAAGAATAGATTAGCTGGGGGATCCGTTCCCATAAATACAGCTCACCTGGAACCCTCCAGGATCCTATTTCTGGATCTTTTCATCATGAAGCTCATCCTGTGGTTTGGAGTTTTGCTCGGGGTCGCCTGGAGCCAGGAAACGTTTGAAGGGTGAGCTAGCTAGCTTGCATCGTGGTTTGTGTGGGAATCAACCGATTGTCTACTTTAGGGGGTCTCCAATCACGGTAACTTTGAGACCGGTGGACTTCAACTCCCAGAATTCTGGGAATTGAAGTTCCCCGGTCTCAAAGTTACCACATTTGGAGACCCCTGGGCTCATGTGTTGGTGGGGTTTTCTTTCCTGGATTTGCTGAAACCGGACAAGCCTTTTCGGAAGATGCTTTGGTGAGGATTTCTGCAACGATCCGGGGGTTGGACTAGATGACCCTCAAGGAACTCCTTCCAACTCTAGGATTTCAAATACGGTAGATTTCCTGCTGGATTCCCCGCATGAAGCTAAACCGTAACATGGTTTGCTCGTTTGTAAGTTATTGTAGTGTGTTGTTGCGGGAACTCGGCTGGTTCAGAAAACAGAGTTAACCCTAAAGGTGCTTTTTCCAAAAAGGCAGTTTTGGACTTGGGTTTTGTCGTTGAAAATGTTTAGCTTCTCATCCAAGAAGCTGCCTCTTGGAGTCCCCCTGCTCAGGCAAGATACTATTTCAGACAAATGGTTGTCCAATCTCTTCTTTAAAAACCTGCAGTGATGGGGAAGGAAGGAAGGAAGGAAGGAAGGAAGGAAGGAAGGAAGGAAGAATAGCAGAATAACAGAGTTGGTAGGGACCTTGGAGGTCTTCTAGTCCAACCCCCTACTCAGGCAGGAAACCCTATGTACCATTTCAGACAAACGGTTGTCCAATCTCTTCTTTCAAACTTCCAGTGTTGGAGGCCCCACAACTTCTGGTGGCAAGTAGTCCCACTGGTTAATTGTTCTCACTGTCAGGAAATTTCTCCTTCGTTCTAGGTTGCTTCTCTCCTTGATCAGTTTCCACCTGTGGCTTCTTGTCCTGTTCAGTTCTGGGAAGCTTCTTGGATGAGAAGTGAAACGTTTTTAAGGGGGGGAAAATCTCCAAGAAAATCACATCTTGGGGACAACCATGACCTGGACGATTGAGAATCTCCGTAGATGAAACACAAATCTAGGTTTAATGCGATGTGTAATCCTTCACTGAAGGCTTTGCACCCCCTCAGGGTTGTCCATCTATTGTATTCACGACGTTCTCTGATTTTAGGATGAAATCAAATTATTTTTGTTCTATTTATGCATTATTCTCCAAAGCACCAGGAGGCAGGCAGGACAAGAGAAGCAACAGATAGAAACTCATCAAGGAGAGAAACAACTTGGAACTAAGGAGGAATTTCTTAACACTGAGAACATCACCAATCTCATCAAGTTCCCATCACCAATCTCTTTCCACTTATGACTGTATGACTATAACTTGTTGCTGGCAATCCTTATGATTTATATTGATATATTGACCATCAATTGTGTTGTAAATGTTGTACCTTGATGAACGTATCTTTTCTTTTATGTACACTGAGAGCATATGCACCAAGACAAATTCCTTGTGTGTCCAATCACACTTGGCCAATAAAATTCTATTCTATTCTATTCTATTCTATTCAGTGAACCAGTGGAACTGCCTGCCACCAGAAGTTGTGGTTGCTCCATCAGTGGAGACTGGGCAGCCATTTGTCTGGAATGGTATAGGACAGTGATGATTAACCTTTCTGCCATCACGTGCCAGGGGGGGGGCGGGGGGGTTTTGCCTGCATGCCCACACCCATAATTCTATGCACCCCATACCCGTGCTTGTGTGTACGCACCCCCTGTTCCCTCTCCCCCTGCTCCTGGCACACGATAGCCCCGTAGGCCCATTTTTCTCTCTCACCTGACTCCAGAGCCTCTCTATGAGTCTGGGGAGGGCAAAAACGGCTCCCCCCCCCCGGGACTCTCATTTTCCAACTTCCGGTTGGACAGGAAGTGATGTTTTTTGCTGTCCCCAGCCTCCAGGGACTCCTAGAGAGGCTCCTAATGGGCACGGAGCTGAGCTCGCATGCCCACTGATATGGCTAGGCGGTACGCGTGGCATAGGTTCGCCATCACGGGTATCGGGTTTCCTGCTTGAGCAGGGGGTTGGACTAGAAGACCTCCAAGGTCCCTTCCAGCTCTCTAATACATTTGCAAAAGGCCCCCCTGTTCTGCTCATGGTGTAATTATTCCCCAAAACTCCCACGACCAGTTGGATTTTACCTTCTAAAACAGGGGTCTCCAACGTTGGTCCCTTTAAGACTTGTGGACTTCAACTCCCAGAGTCCCTCAGCCAGCAAAGCTGGCTGAGGAACTCTGGGAGTTGAAGTCCACAAGTCTTAAAGGGACCAACGTTGGAGACCCCTGTTCTAAAAGGTGACATACTCAAAGGTGACACTCAATGACCCCTGTTCTAAAAGGTGACACTCAATGGGTCAAACTGGATGAAAGATTAATGCTATTTTGATTTTTGGCTCTTTTAGTGACCAGGTTCTTCGCATGAAGCCATGCAACCAGGAACAGATTGAGTTGCTCAAAGAATTGGAAGGCCGGAAACATCTCCAGGTGTGTGAATTCGCACAGGGTAACAATCCCAGTACTGGTAAAGCCCTCAACTTACGACCACAATTGAGCCCAAAATGTTATGTTGCTAAGTGAGAAATTAGTTGAATTTTGCCCCATTTTGCGACTTTTCTTGCTACCGTTGTTAAGTGAACCACTGCAGTTGTTAAGTGAGCAACACGGCCGTTAAATGAATCTGGCTTCTCCCATTGGCTTTGCTTGTCAGAAGGTCGTAAAAGCGGATCGTACAACCCCGGAATATTGCAACCGTCGTAAATATGAGTCCGTTGCCAAGCTTCTGAAAATTTTGATGACGGGACCGTGAGGATGCTCCAACGGTCGTAAGTGTGAAAACTGGTCACAAGTCACTTTTTTCAGTGCCGTTGTATCTTCGAACAGTCACGGAACGAAGGGTTGTAAGTTGAGGCCTACCTGTGTTCTGATTAAATTAGTAATTCTGAGCTCATGTGACCCTCCTACACCTAGGAGTTGAACCCTCCCAGGATGGGGTGAAGAATAGGACGGCTGTGTAGTTAAACGGCTGGTTTAACTTCCTGCCAAGTTGTCCAACGGGTTGCAAGTGTGGAGGTGTGCCTCTCTTAAGTATTGGTTGAGTTAGCCTCCTGCTGCATCCCAAAATAAGTTGGCCGACAGGTTGCTGTCGTGGATAAAGAGACAGGAGTGATCGATATTTCCAACAGATCCATCCTCACCTGATGTTTCGGGCAGCTCCCCAAACAGGACAAAGCCTCCGTAGTTGAAGCAATGATTCCTTTATGAGGAGGGCCAGCAGCCCCCACAAAAAGTTTCTCTCTCACCACAGGCTAACAAGTCTGTCCGGCCGGGGAGATGAATAGTTGTCTGTCACACCTATTCATCTCCGTCCCCTGCCTTTTATCCCCAGAGCTAGGGTGGGGCTTTGCTAGCAGTGGTGGCTCTTCCGTCCTGAGGACCGGCCCATAGATTTCCACTGTTCTCCTCTCCTCTATCTTCTGTGTGTCAGGCACTGGACCCAGCTGTTCCTCCTCCTCCTCCTCATCAGCCACCTCCAGACCTGGGCGCTATTGAGTCTCCATCTGAGGGCTGACGGATGGTCCAGGGTCCGCTTCCGCCTCCATCTCTCTCTTGCCAGCTCCACTCCCTCTTCCCCCTCGGCCTCCCAGGTAGCCTTGATGCTGACCCCGACTCACCCGCTTCCTCCTCCTCCGATTTGGCTGCTGGAGGGCCCGGTGGCCGACAGGCCACAACACAGTCCTTGACTTACAGCCATTGGTTTAGTGACTGTTCGAAGTGACCATCACCACTCAAAAGGTGACTTGTGACCGTTTTCCACCCTTACGACCGTTCCACCATCCCCCTGGTCACGTGATCAAGATCCCGAGGCTTGGCAACTGGCATGTACTTATGGCGGTTGCAAGTGTCCCAGGGTCACATGATTCCCTTTAGCGACCTTCTGGCAAGCCAAGAACAACTGAAGCAACGAAGGGGATTAAAATGGGGCAAAACTCACTTAGCAAATGTCTCTCACTTGGTCACATAAATTTTGGGCTCAGTTTGGGGTCGTAAGTCGAGGACTATCCGCGTTCACTTTCCTATCACCAACCCCCCCACACACCACAAAAAAACAAGTTAAAATCCTGTGTAGCATCCACAGTTTTTCAGGCAGTTGTTACCATGGTTGTTAAGTGAATCCGGGCTTCCCCCGTTGACTTGGATGTCAGAAGGTCGCAAAATGCGATCACGTGACACTTACAATCGTCATAAATACGAATCAGTTCCCAAGCGTCCGAATTTTGACCCTGTGACAAGGGATGAAATGTAAAATTGGCTACTACCGGTTCTGTGGGTGTGGCTTTTAAAAGCATTTTTTCTACAACCTCTTTGGCCGAAACGGTTGTAGAAAAATGCTTTTAAAAGGCTCCTCTGGCAATCCCAGCTGAGTTGCCTGATCGTCAAAGAGGCTTTTCTTTTTTTTAAAAAAGCATTTTTTTTTTGCCTTTAAAAGACAAAAAAAACCTCTGACAATTAGGCAACTCAGCTGGGATCGCCAGAGGAGCCTTTTAAAAGCATTTTTCTACAACCGCTTCGGCCGAAGAGGTTGTAGAAAAAATGCCTTTAAAAGGCTCTGACAATCTCAGCTGAGCCGCGCGATCATCAGTTTTTTTTTTTTTAATTTAAAAGCATTTTTTCAACCGAAGAAAAAATGCTTTTAAAAGTAAAAAAAAACCACCTCTGATGATCGCATGGCTAAGCTGGGCATGGAGGGGGGGGCAAGGATTTTTGCTATCGGTTCTCCAAACCACCCACCACCATTGCTACCGGATCAAGCGATCCGGTCCGAACCAGGAGGATTTCACCGGTGCCCATGACCATCGAGAAGTTGCAATGCTTGTGTGTGAAAAATCACTTAAGTCACTTTTTTGAGTGCCGTTGTAACTTCGATCAGTTGCTGAACATATGGTCGTAAGTCAAGGACTACATATAACCCTTTCCTTTAAACATGTGGATTTTTCCCTTTTTTAACACATATTTTGAGACGACCTTGCCTCCTTCAATGGTTTTTTTTTCTTCTTCTTCTTAGCTGAATTTCTGGTTGTCTCCTTCATACCCCAGAGAACCGGTTGATCTCCAGGTGCCCTTCGCTTCTCTCCAAGCTGTCAAAGTCCTTCTGGAGTCACACCAGATCGAGTACTCGATCCTGATCGAAGATGTGCAGGTATAATGGAAGGGGGCAAAAAAATATATATCAATAAACGGGATTGTTAGATGGAAATATTCTCCGTGCATCGTATTTGGACCACACGTCCCATTTCTCCTCTTCCTAAGAAATACAATAACAATCATGCTTGGTCCGGGCGTTGGGGGGGAATAGGGTGAGGGTGGGTTGATGTGTTGAGTTGTCAGAGGTTTACTTGTGTTCCTCTGGATGAGGGTTTCTCAGTTTTAGCAACTTGAAGATAGGTGGACTTCAACTCCTAGAATTCCCCAGGCAGCATTAAGATAGGTGGACTTCAATTCCCAGAATTCCCCAGGCAGCATTAAGATAGGTGGACTTCAATTCCCAGAATTCCCCAACCAGCTTTAAGATGGGTGGACTTCAACTCCCATGAATTCCCAGCCAGCTTTAAGATAGGTGGGACTTCAACTCCCAGAATTCCCCAGCCAGTTTTAAGATAGGTGGACTTCAACTCCCAGAATTCCCCAGCCAGTTTTAAGATAGGGGAACTTCAACTCCCAGAATTCCCCAGCCAGCTTTAAGATAGGGGAACTTCAACTCCCATGAATTCCCAGCCAGCTTTAAGATAGGTGGGACTTCAACTCCCAGAATTCCCCAGCCAACTTTAAGATAGGTGGGACTTCAACTCCCAGAACTCCCCAGCCAGCTTTAAGATAGGTGGGACTTCAACTCCCAGAACTCCCCAGCCAGCTTTTAGGTGGGACTTCAACTCCCAGAATTCCCCAGCCAGCTTTAAGATAGGTGGGACTTCAACTCCCAGAACTCCCCAGCCAGCTTTAAAATAGGTGGGACTTCAACTCCCAGAATTCCCCAGCCAGCTTTAAGATAGGTGGACTTCCAGAATTCCCCAGCCACCATGCTTTGAAATGGGTGGACTTCAACTCCCAGAATTCCCCATGGCTGGCTGGGGAATTCTGGGAGTTGAAGTCCACCCATCTTCAAGTTGTTAAAAGATTGCTCTGAATAACTATGGTGCAGACAGTTTTCTTCCCACCAATTCTTCCACCATTACACCAGGTGAGAGTGTGTGTGGCCTGCACAACTTCACCCGCAATGGGTTACAAACAACAGGCTCACAATTCTGACTATCCCTGCTGGGACCCATGTTCTTCTTGTAGGCCCTGCTGGACGAAGAATCTCGAGAGATGCGCTATAACCGTCAAAGAGAATACGGCAACAGGAATTTCAACTATGGCGCTTACCATAACTTGGACACAGTAAGTCGCTTCAGAATGCTTTGGCTCGCATTGGGCCTGAATCCAGAGCTGGATTTCACCTAATTTTACCAACTGGCTTGCCGCACACTGAAAATTGAGTGTACTGCTTGCACGCATGCGCATGGTTTAGAAAACGTGGCTAAATAGGATGACATAGTGCCGAGGCAGGTCGCCACTACCGGTTCTCCCGAACCGGTCTAAACCATCTGAATACCACCACTGCCTGAATCTCTCACTCAGAGGAACTGTTATATACAGGGAGTCCTTGACTTACAACTGCCATGGGGGCCAGAATTTACATCGCTGAGCAAGGTGGTTGTTAAGTGAACCAAACCCTTACAATTTTTTTGGGGTGGGGGGGGTGGGTATTGGAAGGAAAATCCAGTTCCAGGTCCAGTTCTAAGCCGGGAATAAAATGGAGGCTGCTTAAGAAAGAAAGGTCCGTTTTGTCGTGTCCCACTCCTCCGCTGACGGCCGGGTCAGGGAAATCCGAATCAGGCGTGCCTCTGCAGCTCTGCCAAAGTCCTAGCAAAGTTCTCAGGGCAGGCAGGAGACCAGAAAGTGACTTCAGCAAGATATGTTTAGACTTTGCCTGACTCAGAGAATGCCAGAAAGCAGGTCCTTTATATAGGCCATGGGGTGTGGCTCCATGACTCAGCACTTATCCAGGCCTGCCCCTCCCTTCCTTCTGTTGCCTCCGTCTATCAAGTCTTCTGACGCGAGGGTCATTCCAGTCTGCAGCTGTTGGCAATTGACCTCCCTCAGGCTCACATGCTGTGGAGGAGGGGGAGGGGTCTAGTTGCTCCGTTTGCCTGGGCATGGAGCCAGGGCTGGGGCCGGGAGGCATACTAGGACATTCCTCCGTGTTCGGAAGCAGATAAGAAGGCCCCGGCTGTGGTGAGATCGGACGAGACACAACGCGTTTATTGATGAGCAGAACCAACACACACACACACACACACACACACACACAGCATGCAGTTCTGGGACGGCTGACAAAATGGGAGTTCACAGTAGGGTGGGTTTTTTTATACCAGCTGGATTCCCATGGGGTCATGTAGGGGTCATGGCTGGCTCTATAGGCAAAAAGGGGAAATGCAAATCCTAGGTGTTTTTTGTCAACTTTGGCTTGCCTAATTGTATTGCTTACCGGGAGTCCCTGTCTGACCCAGTCTTTCTGAATGGATTAGCATCTTCGGCAGCTCAGGAGTTCATGGCTTCCATGACGGCCATGGACCTGATTCAGTTAATTGACGGCCCTACCCACGTCGGGGGAGCTACCCTAGATCTGATTTTTATCTCTGGCCAGTGGTTTAATGATCTGGTTTTAAATGATTTAGTTGTTGAACCTTTGTCATGGTCAGATCATTTTCTCCTTCGTCTAGACTTTCTGACCGCTACCCACCACCGCAGGGAGACGGAACCAATGCGCTGGTTCCGTCCCAGGCGCCTGATGGACCCGGAGAGGTTCCTGACGGAGCTTGGGCGTTCCCGAGCACCTGGCCCACGACTCGACTGAAGAGCTAGTTGCGGCCTGGGAGCGGGCGGCTGGAGCTTTGGACCGTGTCGTGCCTTTGCGGCCTCTGACCCGGCGTCGGTCTCAACCAGCTCCTTGGTTCTCCCTGGACCTGAGGGAGATGGCGCGGAGAAGGCGCCTAGAGTGCCTGGAGATCCAGCCGCTCTGAGGCTGACGGACACTAGTTAGGTCCTATAGTAGGACCTACCTAGTGGCAATGAGGGTTCTGACGTTCTCGTTCCTCCCTCATTGCGTCGGCAGATAACCGCCCGGCCGCCCTGTTTGGTGACCCTCTCTCCTTCAACAGGAGGCGGGAGGACCCCTACAAGGCGTGCCGAGGAGTTTAACGGTTATCTATCGACAAAATCGTTCAGCTTCGGGACGGATTGGATCAAAATTGGGTAGATCCAGGCGAGGGTTCTGAGGCCCGTCTTGTTGAGGTGGTTTGGGATGACTTTGATCCTGTGACTCCGAGGACATGGACAGGTTGCTGGGTAGGCTGAGCCACCACATGTTTACTGGATCCGTGCCTCCTGGTTAGTACTGGCTACTCAGGAGGTGACGCGAGGCTGGCTCCAGGGGATTACAAATGCTTCTTTGCGGGAGGGGGTCTTTCCCGCGGCCTTGAAAGAGGCAGTGGTGAGACCCCTCCTCAAGAAGCCTTCCCTGGACCCAGCTGTTTTAGGGAACTACCGGCCAGTCTCCAATCTTCGCTTCACGGCGAAGGTTGTTGAGAGTGTGGTGGCATGTCAGCTACCCCAGTACCTGGATGAAGCTGTCTATCTAGACCCGTTCCAGTCCGGCTTCCGGCCCGGATACAGTACGGAGACAGCTTTGGTCGCACTGGTGGATGATCTCTGGAGGGCCAGGGATAGGGGTTATTCCTCTGCCCTGGTCCTATTAGACCTCTCAGCGGCTTTTGATACCATCGACCATGGTATCCTGCTGCGCCGGTTGGAGTGGTTGGGAGTGGGAGGCACCGTTTATCGGTGGTTCTCCTCCTACCTCTCTGATCGGACGCAGACGGTGTTGACAGGGGGCAGAGATCGACTCAAGGTGCCTCATGTGTGGGGTGCCCCAGGGGTCGATTCTCCCACCCCTCCTGTTCAACACCTATATGAAGCCGCTGGGTGAGATCATCAGTGGCTTTGGGGTGAGATACCAACTGTACGCTGATGACACCCAGCTGTACTTTTCCACCCCGGGCCACCCCAGTGAAGCTGTCGAAGTGCTGTCCCGGTGTCTGGAAGCCGACGGGTCTGGATGGGGAGGAACAGGCTCAAACTTAATCCCTCCAAGGCGGAGTGGCTGTGGATGCCGGCACCTCGGTACAGTCAGCTGCAGATGCGGCTGTCTGTCGGGGTGAATCATTGGCCCCGATGGAGAAGGTGCATAACTTGGGCGTGCTCCTGGATGGTCGGTTGTCCTTTGAAGACCATTTGGCGACCGTCTCCAGGAGAGCATTTTATCAGGTTCGCCTGATCCGCCAGTTCGTCCCTTCCTGG
Source organism: Ahaetulla prasina (assembly GCF_028640845.1). Taxonomy (NCBI): domain Eukaryota; kingdom Metazoa; phylum Chordata; class Lepidosauria; order Squamata; family Colubridae; genus Ahaetulla; species Ahaetulla prasina. The sequence goes on along the minus strand of NC_080545.1, from coordinate 100,156,064 downwards.
ACGGGATGCCTTATGCACAGTCACTCATGCTCTCGTTACCTCTCGCCTGGACTACTGCAATGCTCTCTACATGGGGCTCCCTTGAAGAGCACCGGAGACTTCAGCTAGTTCAGAAGCGGCTGCGGGTTATTGAGGGCGTCTCGGGCTCCCATATAACACCTATCCTGCGCAGACTGCACTGGCTACCTGTTGTTTTCGGGTGCGCTTCAAGGTATTGGTTACCACCTTTAAAGCGCTCCATGGCTTAGGACCGGGCTATCTACGGGACCGTCTACTGCCGGCTTCTATCTCCCATCGTCCGATGCGTTCCCACAGAGGGACTCCTCAGGGTGCCGTCAGCCAAACAGTGTCGACTGGCGGCCCCAGGAGGGCCTTCTCTGTGGGGGCTCACCCTGTGGAACGAACTTCCCTCGGACTTGACAATTACCTGACCTTAGGACCTTTCATGAACTTAAAACTTATTTATTCCGTATGGCTGGACTAGCCTGATTTTATTTTTATTGGATGGGTTTTAAAATTCTGTGATTTTATGGGGAGTATGTTTTTAATATTTTGGGCATTTAAATTAGTTTTTTAAGGGATGTTTTTAATTATTGTATGTATGTATATTTTATCTGCCTGTTCACCGCCCTGAGTCCTTCGGGAGAAGGGCGGTATACAAATTAAAATATTATTATTATTATTATTATTATTATTATCACAGTCATGGCTAAGCTTTTTGCCATCGCATGCCAAAAGCGGGGGGAGTGCGGGGGTGTTTGCGTGCATGTGTGCCCACACCCATAATTATATGCGCTCCTCACACCACGCATGACCCTTCCCCCCATACTCTCCCCGCTTTTGGCACATGATGGCACAGTGGGCCCGTTTTTTCCTCTACCCAGGCTCCAGAGCCCTTCTGGGAGTCTGTGGAGGGTGAAAACAGTCTCCTCCCCACCCCAGAGGCCCTCCGGGGGGCTGGAAATGGCCCGTTTCCCTATTTCTGGTGGGGCCAGAAGGCCCGAAAATCAGCTGGCCAGCGCGCACATGGGCACTGGAACTGAGCTTGTGTGCCCACCGATGTGGCTCCGCGTGTCACTTGTGGTTCGTCAACACGGGATTATCAAATCTGCATTTTCCCATTTCTCCTTTATATTCCACCGATGTCTCACTTAGCAACGCAAAAGGTTGGGCTCCATTGGGGTCGTAAGTCGAGGACCAGCTGTATCTAGGCCATCGGCTGGAAGATGAAGCAAAAACATGGTTGCTCAAAGCGACGGAGGAGAACTGGAAGTGGCAATTAGCTAACCACTAGGCAACAAGGAGAGACGCGGTGGCTCAGGGGCTAGGACGTTGAGCTTGTCAATCAAAAGGTCGGCAGCTCAGTGGTTCGAATCCCTAGTGCTGCCGCGTAACGGGACGAGCTCCTGTGACTTGTCCCAGCTTCTGCCAACCTAGCAGTTCGAAAGCACGTAAAAAATGCAAGTAGAAAAAATAGGGACCACCTTTGGTGGGAAGGTAACAGCGTTCCGTGCGCCTTTGGCATTGAGTCATGCCGGCCACATGACCACGGAGACGTCTTCGGACAGTGCTGGCTCTTCGGCTTTGAAACGGAGATGAGCACCGCCCCCTAGAGTCAGGAACGACTAGCACATATGTGCGAGGGGAATCTTTACCTTTACCTTTTTAGGCAAGAGTCACTTCCGGTGAGACAACAGACTGTATAAATTTGAGAAATGCATAAATAAACACGTTCCTTCGCAGTTTGGGTGGAGAGGGCCTCGTTTTTGAGATGGAAGGGATGAATCACACCTGTCCATCATTCAGGGATGTGATGGGGTGACAATTCCTGCCTAGAGGTGGCAAAAAAGTCAAGATGGCGTCCACGACGCTACCGGCTAATAACCGTCTATTTTTTTTTTAACCGGTGTTGCCTTCAGTTGCGTGCTTGTGGCCATCGCCTTGAATTTGGGGGAACCTTCCTTCTATAGAGGCACCTGATTGGACAGGGGACTTCAAAGGTTGTAGTTCTGGACCAGTGTTTCTCAACTTTGGCAACTTCAACTTCCAGAATTCCATGGCTAGGCCTCCCATCCGCCCATCTTAAAGCATATTGGTTGGGGAATTCTGGGACTCGAAGTCCAGATATCTTAAAACTGGGGAATTTGGAACTTGACATCCACAATGTCGGCTGGCGACCCCCAGGAGGAGAGCCTTCTCTGTGGGGGCACCTACCCTCTGGAATGAGCTTCCCCCAGGACTTCGACAGCTTCCTGACCTTCGGACCTTCCGCCGCGAGCTGAAGACGTATTTATTCTTCCGTGCAGGACTGGCATAAAATTGAAATTTACTAGTAATTTTAATGGGGTTTTTTATGGTTTTAATATGTATTTTAATTAATGGGCCAAATCGAATAGGTTTTTTAAAAATTGGTTTTTAATTGTATATTGTACGTTTTCATTGTGTTTTACTTGGCTGTAAACCGCCCTGAGTCCTTCGGGAGAAGGGCGGTATAGAAATTAAATTATTCATTATTCATTCATTCACTGATATTAAAGCACGCTGGCTGGAGAATTCTGGGAGTTGGAACCCACTCATCTTAAAACATGTGAGCTAGGGCAGGGGTCTCCAACCTTGGCAACTTTATGCCTGGAGGACTTCAACTCCCAGAATGGAGTTGAAGTCCGCCAGGCTTAAAGTTGCCAAGGTTGGTGACCCCTGAGCTAGGAAATTCTGGGAGTTGAAGTCCACCCATTTTAAAGCATGCTGGCTGGGGAATTCTGGGAATTGAAGTCCATTCATCTTAAAGCATGCTGGCTAAGGAATTCTGGGAGTTGAAGTCCGCCAGGCTTAAAGTTGCCAAAGTTGGTGACCCCTGAGCTAGGGAATTCGGGGAGTTGAAGTCCACCCATTTTAAAGAATACTGGCTGGGGAATTCTGGGAATTGGAGTCCATTCATCTCAAATTGGCCAAGTCTGAGAAACACTGGTTTGGACTAAAAAGGCAACTTACACATCAAACAGGTGAATTCAACTTTTTACAATATGGTTTTTACACCACCAGAGTGAATCCCTTTTCTGTCGCCCCCCGCCCCAAATTCTATCTGTCCTCTCCTTTATCGCCTCCTCAGATTTATCGAGCGATGGATGATATTGTGACTGAGCACCCCCAGATTGCGAGCAAACTCCAGATCGGAAAGACCTATGAGAACCGGCCTCTGTTTGTCCTCAAGGTAGTATACGGTATTCGTGTCTGTGTATTAAAATCTTGGGAGGATTATTCTTATTATAAACTTTTATTCATTAAACATGAAACTCAGTCAATTGAACGTTTAAAAATGTATCACAAAGATTATTGACTGGCGCCGATGGTTGATACGGGTTATCATCATCACCATCATCATCATCATCATTTTATTCATTAAACATGAAATTCAGTCAACTGAAAATTCAAAAAGGCATCACAAATACCATTGACTGGTGCTGATGGTTGATACGGGTTGCTGCCAGCGTCCTAGGTATCAACCAAGGACCTTCTTAAGATATATGATGTTATTTCTTCCTTCCTTCCTTCCTTCCCTCCCTCCTTCCATCCATCCATCCATCCATCCATCTTTTCCTTCCTTCCTCCCTTACTCTTTCTCCTTCCTCCCTCCCTCCCTCCCTTCCTTCCATCCATCCATCTTTTCCTTCCTTCCTTCTCCCTCCCTCCCTCCTTCTTTCCTTACATCCATCCATCCATCTTTTCCTTCCTTCTTTCCTCCCTTCCTCTTTCTCCTTCCTTCCTTCCTTCCATCCTTCCATCCATCCATCTTTTCCTTCCTTCCTTCCTTCCTTCCTTCCTTCCATCCATCCATCCATCCATCCATCCATCCATCCAATCTTTTCCTTCCTCCTTTCCTCTTTCTCCTTCCTCCTTTCCTTCCATCCATCCATCCATCTTTTCCTTCCTTCCTTCCTCTCTTCCTTCCTTCCTTCCTTCCTTCCTTCCTTCCTTCCTTCCTTCCTCTTTCTCCTTCCTCCTTCCTCCTTCCTTCCATCCTTCCTTCCATCCATTCATCTTTTCCTTCCTTCCTCTCTTCCTCTTTCTCCTCCCTCCTTCCTTCCATCCCTCCCTCCCTCCACCCATCTTTTCCTTCCTCCTTTCCTCTTTCTCCTTCCTCCCTTCCTTCCATCCATCCATCTTTTCCTTCCTTCCTCTTTCTCCTTCCTTCCTCCCTCCCTTCCTTCCATCCTTCCTTCCTTCCATCCATCCATCTTTTCCTTCCTTCCTCCCTTCCTCTTTCTCCTTCCTTCCTTTCTTCCTTCCTTCCATCCATCCATCTTTTCCTTCCTTCCATCCTCTTTCTCCTTTCTCACTCCCTTCCTCCCTCCCATCCATCCATCCATCCATCTTTTCCTTTCTTCCTTCTTCCATCACTTCCCTCCCTCGCTCCCTCGCAATAGCCCTCAGACTTATATGCCGCTTCACAGCACTTTTACAGCCCTCTCTAAGCGGTTTACAGAGTCAGCCTCTTGCCCCCAACAATCTGGGTCCTCATTTGACCCACCTGGGAAGGATGGAAGGCTGAGTCCCCCTTGAGTCGGTGGGGCTTGAACTGCCAAATTGCTGGCAATCAGCAGTCAGCAGAAGTAGCCTGCAGTACTGCACTCCCACCACTGTGCCACCTCGGCTCTTTAGTTTTAGATTTTATTGTTATTTGACTATATTGACTATAACTTGTTGCTGGCAATCCTTATGATTTATATTGATATATTGACCATCAATTGTGTTGTAAATGTTGTACCTTGATGAACGTATCTTTTCTTTTATGTACACTGAGAGCAGATGCACCAAGACAAATTCCTTGTGTGTCCAATCACACTTGGCCAATAAAATTCTATTCTATTCTATTCTATTCTATTATTTTATTTGATCGTGTCTATCTTTGGCTATCGCTCGGCATTGCTGTTTTGTGGCGTTTTATTGCAAAATTGCAAAAAAAAAAAAGACAGGATTATTTGTAAAAGTCCACATTCTGTCCGAACAGTTCAGTACCGGAGGAAACAGGCGCCCTGCCATCTGGATCGATGCTGGGATTCACGCACGCGAATGGGTGACCCAGGCCACGGCTCTCTGGACAGCTAAAAAGGTCAGCTGCTATGGGAAGGTTTCTGTCTGGCCCCGCCCACCTTAGGGGCTGGCCACGCCCACTCAAGGCAAGGCAACTATTACGGGTGTCACTTGATGGAGGTAGTCCTCACGAGGGGTCCTTTGGTGCTCGCGGACGTTTTCTGATCCAGCTAGGGAACTTCATCAGTGTTAGGAGGGGAGGAGGGTTTGTGGAGAGGAGGAGGAGGAGGAGGAGGAGGAGGAGGAAGGAAGGAAGGAAGGAAGGAAGGAAGGAAGGAAGGAAGGAAGGAAGGAAGGAAGGAAGGAAGGAAGAGCAATGGGAGGTCCTTTGTGCCCTCTGAGCTTGGTGGTTTCCTTGCAGATGTTTCATGACCCAACTAGGGAACATCATCAGTGATGGATGGAAGGAAGGAAGGAAGGAAGGAAGGAAGGAAGGAAGGAAGGAAGGAAGGAAGGGGAGGAGGAGGAGGAGGAGGAGGAGAAGGAGGAGACCAATTGTGGGGTCTTTGGTGCTTTCTGAGCTTGGTGGTTTCCTTGCAGATGTTTCATGACCCAACTAGGGAACATCATCAGTGATGGATGGAAGGAAGGAAGGAAGGAAGGAAGGAAGGAAGGAAGGAAGGGGAGGAGGAGGAGGAGGAGGAGGAGAAGGAGGAGACCAATTGTGGCGTCTTTGGTGCTTTCTGAGCTTGGTGGTTTCCTTGCAGATGTTTCATGACCCAACTAGGGAACATCATCAGTGATGGAGGGAAGGGAGATTTGGGGAGGGGAGGAGGAGAGGAGGAGGAGGAGGAAGAGGAGGACTGTGGGGTCCTTGGTGCTCTCTAAGCTTGGTGGTTTCCTTCCAGATGTTTCATGACCCAACTAGGGAACATCATCAGTGCTAGAAGGAAGGAAGGAAGGAAGGAAGGAAGGAAGGAAGGAAGGAAGGAAGGAAGGAAGGAAGGAAGGAAGGAAGGAATGGGAGGAGGAGGAGGAGGAGGAAACCAATGTGGGGTCTTTGGTGCTTCTGAGCTTGGTTGTTTCCTTGTAGACATTTTATTACCCAACTGGGTAACATCATCAGTGCTGGAGGGAAGGGAGATTTGGGGAGGGGAGGAGGAGAGGAGGAGGAGGAGGAGGACTGTGGGGGTCCTTGATTCCTTCTGAGCTTGCTTTTTAAGTTTCAGTACCCAAAGTAGGTTAACGTCATCACATTTATCCACGATGTATGACCGTAATTGAGCCCAATAGTTCTGTGCTTAAGCGAAACATTTAAGTGAGTTTCGCGTCCTTTCTTGCTCCAATTGCTAAGCGAACCACTGCACTTGTGAAGTTCATAAGGCGGTTGTTTAAGTGAATCGAGTTTCCCCGTTGACTTTGCTTGCCAGGAGGTCTCGAGAGGGAATCGCATGACACTGTAAACGTCATCAAGATCAGCCAGTGGCCGAGCCTCTGAATTTTGATCACGTGACCGTCAGGATGCTACCAACGGTCACACAAAAACGATCACGTTGCTTTTTCCCCCCGGTGCTGCTGTAACTTTGAACGGTCACTAAATGAACTGCTGTCGTAAGTCGAGAACCACCTGTATATCGGGGTGCAAAGAGGGGCTGATCAGCTTCTTAGCTGAGGTTGCAAAATCTGCAAGTTGGTGTCTACACCCACGTTATTCCTCAAACAAAGTGCAAAAAATAAGGCTGGAATAAAACTCCCTTTGGTGTACAAGGAAGTGGGAGGGTTTCGGGGTGCGCGAAGCAAGGCTTTAACCACACAGAGTTATGGGGAGGGGCCTGACCCCCCCCAGGAAGGACACCTCCCCCCGTCCCAAGCCGGATGCAAACTGCGTGTGGGTGTGAAGCCACAAGGAACTTCTGGGAAGGGTCAACAGCTGCAAAAAAATGCTTGCGGGGGAGATGGGGGACTTTCCCCCACAAAGAAACTGTGGGTCCTGGAGTTTGCACCCCACTTTGAATCCCCCCCCCTTCTTCTTTTTTGGCCTCCCCAGATCGCTTCTGACTTTGGGAAAGATCCGTCGCTGACCTCCCTCCTCAACAAAATGGATATTTTTCTGCTGGTGGTTGCAAACCCTGATGGATATGTCTACTCTCACACCACGGTGAGTATCTGATCCCGAACTGTAGCAGGAGGTCTCGTTTTTCCGTCGTGATCAATATTTGCCAACCTCGACATCTTTAAGAGGGGTGGTAGTTGTGGCCTGTTGGCCGCCAGCCCCTCGGAGCAGCCGAATCAGAGGAGGAGGAAGAGGAGGTGTGGGAGTCGGGGTCAGCATTAAGGAGTGAGGAGGAAGAGGGAATGGAGCTGGCAGAGAGAGAGGCGGAACCTGGGCGGTCCGTCAGATGGAGAGTCAACAGCACCCAGGTCTGGAGGCGGCTGATGAGGAAGAGGAGGAACAGCTGGGTCCAGTGCCTGACGCAGAGATGCGCAGAAGACAAGAGGAGAGGAGAGCAGTGGAAATCTATGGGCCGGTCCTTGGGACGGAAGAGCCACTGCTGCTAGTGAAACCCCACGAGCTCTGGGGATAAAAGGCAGGAGGCGGAGATGAATAGAAGGGGCAGAAAAACTCTTCGTCTCCCTGCTGGACAGACTTCTTAGACTGCGTTGAGAGAGAAGCTTTTTGCCGGGGCTGCTGATGTTCCTAATAAAGGAATCTTTTTTTTTTTTAATAAAAAAGTTTTATTTCCATTTTCCAACAACCTATTCAATATACAGTCTCTTATTCAACATTAGTCATTAACTTTCATTTGTTACTTATTCGGGCCTGCCCAGCTACCACTTTCTTCCTTAACAAACCTTTCCTCCTCCCTTCTCTACTTTCTTCTACTTTCTTCATCCTTCCTCTCCTTCGCTTTTCTACATCCTCTCCTCCTTCCCTACTCTTCTCTTCCACCCTTTCTAACCCTCTCTCTTTCCCCTTTCTTCTTTCTCTCCTTTCCCCCTTTTCTACCTTTCTCTTTCCTACCTACTTTCTTCCTTCACTCTCTCCTCTCCCTTTCCATTCCCTTCTGAAATGGCAGCTGAGCAGCCCCGATTTCATTTCAGATTATTTCTATTTCTTAATTACATATCTTCAATCATTCCTTTACATTGATCCTTCATCTCCCTCTCCTCCTTCCCTCCCTCCCTCCCTCCACCCCCGAGACTTCCCAGAACAAAGTACAGGGTATAAGATTAACAATCATAAATTAAAATACAACATAAGTCATAATCCATAGTCACTCCTCTCTCTTTCCCTTTCTTCTTCCTCTCCTTTCCATTCCCTTCTGAAATGGCAGCTGAGCAGCCCCGATTTCATTTCAAATTATTTCTATTTCTTAATTACATATCTTCAATCATTCCTTTACATTGATCCTTCATCTCCCTCTCCTCCCTCCCTCCCTCCCTCCCTCCCGAGACTTCCCAGAACAAAGTACAGGGTATAAGATTAACAATCATAAATTAAAATACAACATAAATCATAATCCATAGTCACTCCTCTCTCTAAGACCTTAACTCCCCTTCCAGAAACAAAAAAGTACATTCTTCTTCCAGTCCATTATATATCAGTCCATTCCACTCCTAAAATCTTCAGAATCTTCCAATTAAATTAGTATTTCCAGTTCATCAATAAAATACATAGTTTTTAATATCCAATCTTCATCAATTAACACCAAATATATATCAATCCATTCCACGCCTGAAGTCTTAAAGGAATCTTTTGAGTTCATTTCAGAGGGTTTGTCGTGTTTGGGGAGCTGGGTCAGAATAGGTGGACCTCAACTCCCAGAATTCCCCAGCCAGCTGTGGGAATTAATCTAGAAGAAGGGTCCATAACCTGTGGGCCATGGCCCACAAATGGGCTGTAAAAGGTTGGGAAACCAGGTCGCGGAAACAGCCGGCAAGCACGTGCGTGCCCGAACATCCTCACTTGTGCGATCGGCGGGTGAGTGCGGCATGCTCCATTTAAGTGCACACCTGCTTGCCGCTCACTTAAAGGAAGTGCGCGCTCGCTCACACGCTGCTTGCGCAAGTGAGAATCTGTGGGCGTGCACACTCTCCAGCCATGCACACCGTGGGCGTACTTGTCGGCCGCTTGTGTGGTACCTCCTCCGTCCCCTCCACTGGTCCGCAAAGTCGGAACCGTTGAGGAAACCTCTAATCCCGTGAGGGCGAACCTGTGGCACACGTAGCTATATTGATGGGCACGTGAGCTCAGCTCTGGTGTGCATGCGCATGTCAGCCAGCTGATTTTCGGGCCTTCTGGGCCCAGTGGCAGTAGAAAAACAGGCTGTTTCCATCTTCTGGACGGCCTCCGGATTGGAGGGAGAGGCCGTTTGGGTCCTCCCAAGGCTCCTAGAAAGATTCTGGAGTTTGGGGAGAGGAAAAAAATGGGCCTTCCAGTCCCACCAGAAGTTGGCAAAATGGCCAATTTCGGTCTCCAGAGGGCCTTTGGGCTGTGTGTGGGAAGGCTGTTTTCTTTTCTTTTTTTTTTATTGAAAAAGTTTTAAAAAACAAAAACATTTCCCCCCCTTTTTCCCCCCTCCCTCCCAGAAAACCCCTTCCCCTCCTCCCTCCACCCCGAGACTTCCCAGAACAGGGTATAAGATTAACAATCATAAATTAAAATACAACATAAATCATAATCCATAGTCACTCCTCTCTCTAAGACCTTAACTCCCCTTCCAGAAACAAAAAAGTACATTCTTCTTCCAGTCCATTATATATCAGTCCATTCCACTCCTAAAATCTTCAGAATCTTCCAATTAAATTAGTATTTCCAGTTCATCAATAAAATACATAGTTTTTAATATCCAATCTTCATCAATTAACACCAAATATATATCAATCCATTCCACTCCTGAAGTCTTAAAGGAATCTTTTGAGTTCATTTCAGAGGGTTTGCCGTGTTTGGGGAGCTGGGTCAGAATAGGTGGACCTCAACTCCCAGAATTCCCCAGCCAGCTGTGGGAATTAATCTAGAAGAAGGGTCCGTAACCTGTGGGCCGTGGCCCACAAATGGGCTGTAAAGGGTTGGGAAACCAGGTCGCGGAAACAGCCGGCAAGCACGTCCGTGCACGAACATCCTCACTTGTGCGATCAGCGGGTGAGTGCGGCATGCTCCATTTAAGGGCACACCTGCTTGCCACTCACTTAAAGGAAGTGCGCGCTCGCTCACACGCTGCTTGCGCAAGTGAGAATCTGTGGGCATGCACACTCTCCAGCCATGCACACCGTGGGCGTACTTGTCGGCCGCTTGTGCGGTACCATCCTCCGTCCCCTCCACTGGTCCACAAAGCCGGAACCGTTGAGGAAACCTCTAATCCCGTGATGGCGAACCTGCGGCACACGTAGCTATATTGATGGGCACGTGAGCTCAGCTCTGGTGTGCATGCGCGTGTCAGCCAGCTGATTTTCGGGCCTTCTGGGCCCAGTGGCAGTAGAAAAACAGGCTGTTTCCAACTTCTGGAGGGCCTCCGGATTGGGGGGAGAGGCTGTTTTGGTCCTCCCAAGGCTCCTAGAAAGACTCTGGAGTTTGGGGAGAGGAAAAAAATGGGCCTTCCAGTCCCACCAGAAGTCAGCAAAATGGCCAATTTGGGTCTCCAGAGGGCCTTTGGGCTGTGTGTGGGAAGGCTGTTTTCTTTTCTTTTTTTTTTATTGAAAAAGTTTTTAAAAACAAAAACATTTCCCCTTTTTCCCTCCTCCCAGAAAACCCCTTCCCCCTCCTCCCCGCTTCCCGGGTCAATCACAAGGTATTGTTATACATAAACCAAACATAGAGTAAAATTTTCCCTTCTAATCCAATTAACCTCATCCAAATCTTTTCATTTCCCAACCCCCCATTACATAAAATAATACTTCCTAATTATTCAAAGGCAATCTGATATTTCTTAATCTGATATCTGTTTTGTAGATAATCAATCCATTTTTTCCATTCAATTAAATATCTTTCCTGCATATTGTCTTTTAAAAAAGCTGAGATTTTAGCCATCTCAGCCAAATTAATAACTTTCAGTATCCATTCTTCTATTGTAGGTATCTCTTCTTTCTTCCAGTATTGTCCAATCAACAGTCTTGCTGCTGTTATTAAATTCAGAATCAGTTTAGTCTCAATCCCTGTACAATCCGTTATAATTCCCAAAAGGAAAAATTGCGGCAGGAACTTTATCTTCTTCTTCAGTACATTTTGAATAATCCACCAAATTCTTATCCAAAAGGCCTTAATTTTCTTGCAAGTCCATGGGAAGGCTGTTCTCATCCTGTCCCTCCCCAGGCTCCTAGAAAGGCTCTGAAGCCTGGGTAGAACAAAAAACAGGCCTACCGGTCCCACTGTGCAAAAAGCGGGGCGGGGGAGCGGTGTGTGTGTATATTGCGTGCGCATGCGGAGGGGCGAGGTGTATAGAATTATGGGTGTGGACACGCAAGCGCATGACCACCCCCCTGCTCCTCCCATTTTTGGCACGTGATGGCAAGAAGGTTCACTGCTCTAATCTATAACCTCTCGACGCAAGGACTGTTGGTTTGTTGTCGCTTCTAATGGCACCGCTTTCTCTTCCGTGTCCAGAATCGTATGTGGCGGAAAACCCGGTCCAGAATACCCGGCAGCAAGTGTGTCGGTGCCGATCCCAACCGAAACTGGGACGCCGGCTTTGGAGGTAAGTTAGGCATCGCTTTTGCCCGCAGTGAGTTCTTGCATTGGCTGATGCTGGTGTTAGGTAGTCCTCGACTTATGCCAGTTCCTTTAGTGACCGTTTGACGTTACAGCCGCACTGAAAAAATATGACCTATGGCGGTTTTCACACTTTAAGACTGTTGTGGCGTTCCCGTGGTCACGCAATCAAAATTCGGATGCTTGGAAATTGACATGTACTTATGACGGTTGCAGTGTCCCAGGGTCACGACGGGATCCCCTTTTTTGCGGCCTTTGGACGAAATGCTTTTAAAAGTAAAAAAAAGTCTCTGACGATTGCGCGGCTCAGCTGAGATCGTCAGAGCCTTTTTTTTTTTACCTTTTAAAAGCATTTTTTAAAAGTAGCGTCAAGCGGGCGACCAGGCGATTGAGTGGGCATGGGCGGGGGGGGCAGGGATTTTTGCTTCCAGTTCTCCAAACCACCCGCCGCCATCGCTACTGGATCAGCCAATCCGGTCTGAACCGGGAGCATTTCACCCCTGGTTCATTTGCATTCCCACCTTGGCAGGACCCGGCGCCAGCAACGACCCCTGTTCCGATTCCTACCACGGACCCAGCGCCAACTCGGAAGTCGAAGTCCGCTCTATGGTGGATTTTGTCAAGAGTCACGGGAACATCAAGGCATTTATCAGCATCCATAGCTATTCCCAGCTCCTCATGTATCCCTTTGGCTATAAGTGCACCAAGCCTAAAGACGCAGCAGAACTGGTAAGGCTCCAGGTTCATGGATGGTGTCTGTTCTGTCTCCTTCCCCACTTCGGATTAATGAGCTGGCCTTCAGCCAGTGGATTCACGGCTCTTATCAGTCCTGGCAGAGAAATCGCAGCTCCCTGCCAAAGTTCAAACAAATGACTCAGGTAGCAAGACTTTCAGCTCTTTTTGAAACGGATCAGCTAAACTTTTGCTTCCCGTGGAGTGAGAGCAGTCCCAAAGCTCCTTATATATCCTGTGGGGTGGGGCTCCTGCCCCACCCTTCCTTTTGATGATGCCGCCTCTCTAATCTTCTGAAGCGTGGGTCAATCCAAGCTTGATTATTATTATTATCAGCTGGGTCTGAAGGCGTAGCCTGGGGAAGGGAGGAATCAGGGGATGATGGCCTCATTACGTCCTCCGACTGGCCTGGTTCTGGCTCCTGGAGCCGGGCCAGAGGCATCGGTGCTCCCAAGGTAAGCCTTACCGGCCCTTCCCCCTCACTCTTGGAGTCACTTTTGGGCATGGGGCCAGGTTTGGGGGCTGGTGTCACAACAGTGACCCTCGTAAGGTTCGCTTGCGTTTGGCTGAGTGGCTACGTTCACAGGCCGGCTGCATTCCCATGACGGGCGGTGCTTCGGTTGCGTCGTCCTAGCCGCCATCTTGCCTTTTTTGACCCCACTGTTGTGGGTATCTCTGTCTGCTTCCAAGGGATTAATTTCTGATTTCCTTCCCAGGACATGGTGGGAAAATCAGCCGCGAGCGCCTTGACATCGCTGTACGGCACCCGGTATAGAGTCGGGCCCATCTGCTCGGTCATTTGTAAGTTTGGGGATGAATTTCAGCCTGGAAGTCTTTTTTGGGGGAGGGGGGGCTCAGGGGTTTAGGTTCTAGACCAGGGTTCTCCAACCTTGGTCCCTTTAAGACTTGTGGACTTCAATTCCCAGAGTTGACTTTTGGACTCTGGGAGTTGAAGTCCACAAGTCTTAAAGGGACCAAGGTTGGAGACCCCTGGTCTAGGGCAGCATTTCTCACCCTCAGCACTTGAACAGGTGTGGGTTTCAAAGCCCAGAACATACACCTTCAAGTTGCCATGGTTTAGAAACCCTGGTTCTATGCAGTTGAAGTCCTCTTCTAGGAACTGAAGTCACATTTTTAGAGGATTATGGACAGTGTAGTACCTGTAGAAGATATTCAGGTCTTGCCTTATTGCAGGAAGATGTGTATGTATATTTAACTATATACCTCTTTCTCTCTCTCTTTCTTATCTTTAGCTATCTATCTATTTGTATCTATCTATCTATCTATCTATCTATCTATCTATCTATCTATCTATCTATCTATCTATCTATCATTTATCTCTTATCATCTCTCTCTCACTCTACCATTCTATCTATCATTCTATATCTGTCTATCTACTCTATCTATCTATCTATCTATCTATCTATCTATCTATCTATCATCTATCTATCTATCATCTATCTAATCTATCTATCTATCATTATCTATCTATCTATCTATCTATCTATCTATCTAATCTATCTATCTAATCTATCTATCTATCTATCATTTATCTCTACCATCTCCCTCTATATATATATCATTCTATCTAGCTTTCATTCTATGTCTATCTACTCTATCTATCTATCTATCTATCTATCTATCTATCTATCTATCTATCTATCTATCTATCTATCTAATCTATCTATCTATCTATCTATCTATCTATCTATCTATCTATCTATCTATCTATCTATCTATCTATCTATATCATTTATCTCTACCATCTCTCTCTCTCACTCTATCTATCATTCTATCTAGCTTTCATTCTATGTCTATCTACTCTATCTATCTATCTATCTATCTATCTATCTATCTATCTATCATCTATCTTGGCCTCTCTCTCTCTTTCTCCCCCCCCCCCATCCATCTATCATCACCTACAGTCTATAGGGTAATGAAATTAAAACTACTAAACTGGGTTAGTTTTAACCTGGATCGCCTGCGTGGGTCCCTCGTCTTCTGCATGAGCAAAGCAGAAGAACATTATAATCCAATGGATTCTCCGAATCCAAGAGAAGCATTAATTCAACAGCCTTGTTTAAGGAGGTTGTGCAAATGGAAACATGGGGCGTAGAACCGCATGGTCTCCAGGCGTTATGGGACAACCACAGCCTGCTCATTTGGTAGATGGTGCAGGATCAGTGGTGGGATTCAGCCAGTTCGCACCACTTCGGAAGAACCGGTTGTTAACTTTCTGAGCAGTTTGGCAAACTGGTTGTTGGAAGAAATCATTAGGGCAGAGAACCGGTTGTTAAATGACTTGAATCCCACCACTGTGCGGGATGTTCTAGACTTGTCTAAGACCAGGCTCTCCAAAATTGGCAACTTTAAGATTTGTGGACTTCAGCTCGGTCATGTTGGCTGCAGAATTCTGGGAATGGAAGTCCACAAGCCTTAAAAGTGGCCAAGTTTGAAGTCCCCTGGTCTCGAGTGTCCCTGCCTAGTAGAGGTGCAACCAAGTTTGCTTAGAGCCGTGTTCCCCTGCGTCTTCCTTGTAGACCAAGCCAGCGGTGGGAGCATTGACTGGAGCTACGATTATGGGATCAAGTACTCCTTCGCCTTTGAGCTGAGAGACACAGGGCGCCACGGTTTCCTCTTGCCGGCCAAACAGATCATCCCCACCGCTCAGGAGACGTGGTTGGGCCTGAAAGAGATCATGGAGCACGTGCGAGATCATCCCTACTGAGGACTAGAAGATGCGGGATAAGACAGGATTTTGGCTTCATATGCTTACGCTAGAAGGATTCTGGGTATAGGTTCGACAGATCCCTTTAGATGCCCCCAAAAGAGAGGGGGGGGGAAAACACCAGGTTTTAAATAACCATCATTATTTCATAGGTCAATTCAGATAATGGCCACTGGGGGCAGCAGAGGTGCAGAAATCTCTTTGCAGTTGCTGCCCCCTAGCGGTCACTAAATTTTTTTTTTGCAGCCCAGATCTGATAACGCCTAACCTTATTCAATACAGTATAGTCTCATTGTGGTGGCCTCCGATGTGTTTGGATTACAACTCCCAGAATCCTCTGTCTAACCGAGAGGGTGGCGTGTTTAGCAGCAAACATCTTGCTTGAATGGATTGGGACTCCGTTGCCCAGCATTCCCAGACAGCAGTGGAGAATTCTGGGAGTTGTAGTCCCAGTTTGTCTGAAGGTCATTGAGCAATGATGTTCTAGCACAGAGGTCTCCAACCTTGGCAATTTTAAGCCTGGAGGACTTCAACTCCCAGAATACCCCAGCCAGCAAAGCAAAGCTGGCTGGGGAATTCTGGGAGTTGAAGTCCTCCAGGCTTAAAGTTGCCAAGGTTGGAGACCCCTGTTCTAGCATATTTAGAAGTTAAGGAATGACGGCAAATATTGTCCGAATCTAAATCTTCCCTATTTTTCTTACAATTCTCATGAGGTTGCTCTGACAACTAGCCATTCTTATTTTGGATTAAACCTTCTTGAGATCCTTCTTCAGCACTTTATCAATAAATTCTGCTTCCAATTGCACTCTGGACTTTGTCTTCATTTTTCTTCACTATGGATTCTCTTTTTTATATATATAAAAAAGTTTTATTTTTACATTCATATTCAACAACTCATCCAATGTACAGTCATATACAATTAGTCGGGCTTGCCCAGTCACCACCCCCTCCTTTTAACTCTCTTCCCTCTTCTACCTTCTTCTACTTTCCAGACCTTCCTCTCCTTCTCTTATCTACATCCTCTCCTCCCTCCACCCTATACCTTCCTTCTCCCTCTTCTACCCCTCTTCCTTCCTCTTCTCCTCTTTCCTACCTCCTACTCTCTCCTCCTTTCTCCCTCCCCACCGTTCTAAAATGGTAGCTGGGCAGACCCGACCCTACATTAATTATATTTATACATCTTCAATAATCCCTGTACATTAACCATCACTCCATCCTCTACCCTCATCCCCCCCAGTTCCCCTCCCCCTTACCCCCCCCCGGCTTCCCAGAACAAAATGCAGGGTATCAAAACTAACAATCATAATCCAAAATAAATCCTAAATTATAATCTCTAGTCACTCCACACATAATCACACTCTCAATTCCCCTCTCCTTCAGAAATATATCTAATACAAAATATTTCCTAAATTTACTCATATGCTATTCGATATTTTTTTATCTGATACTTATTTTGAATATAATCAATCCACATTTTCCATTCTAAAATATATTTTTCTTGTGACTATGGATTCTCTTAATGACGTGGCCCTGGTAGTCCTCGACCTACGACGACAATGGAGCCCGAAATTCCCATTGTTTAAGCGAGGCAGTTGTTAAGGCATTTTACAAACTTTCCACCGTCCCTAAGTAAATCACTACAGTTAAGCAAGTTACACGGTCTTTAAGTGAATCTGGCTTCCTCATTGGCTTTGCTTGTCGGAAGGTCACAAAAGAGGAATCCTGTGACACACACACCCCCGGACACGGTCATAAATACGAGTCAGTTGCCAAACAGCCGACTTTTGATCACGTGATAATGGGGATTCTGCAACGGTCATAAGTGTGAAAAACTTACAGTCGGAACTCACTGCCATCGTCACTAAATGAACTGTTATAAGTCGAGAAACACCTGTTTTGGTGCTTGATGGTTTGCTTGCAGATGTCTCGTTACCCAACTAAGTCACATCATCAGTGCTAACCGATACACAGAGATAAGTCGCATTTACACACCATTCCAAAAGAGACAATAGAAAAGCCAACAAAAAAACAGACATCCTCTCCAGCAGTCAATAGATAAGCAGGGATCAACACCAGACAAACAAGCGAGCAAGCAGAAAACAATACCCCAGTCAACCAAATCCAGAGAGCGTCAAGGACTCCACCAGTCAACCCTGAGCTATAGAGATTGATTGATCGATTGATTAATTAATTTATAAAATTTATTTGCCGCCCATCATGTATCCAACAATGGCCTTTTACTGATTAATTTTATTTGTAGTTTAGTAAATTGAGGGAAGAACGCTGGTTTGGTTACGTCTAACCAAGTTCAGTACATTGGAAGAAATCAAAAGACGGGTTCAAGGACTTATAATATGAACATAATCAACACAGTTGTGGCCCAACAATCATGTGCATTTGTGTCTGCCTTCATACTCCAGCTTAAAAATGAGGTCCTTCCTCTAGATCTTTTTTCGGGGGGGGGCTGAGTTGGAGACCATGGGGGAAATGCCCCAAATATGGAAGCAAAGGAAATATTCCAATTATGGCTGGTAAGATCCAGATGGATGACTATGGAAGAAGGCAGAACAGAACAGAACAGAACAGAACAGAACAGAATAGAATAGAATAGAATAGAATTTTTATTGGCCAAATGTGATTGGACACACAAGGAATTTGTCTTGGTGCAGATGCTCTCAATGTACATAAAAGAAAAGATACGTTCATCAAGGTACAACATTTACAACACAATTGATGATCAATATATCAATATAAATCATAAGGATTGCCAGCAAAAAGTTATAGTCATACAGTCATAAGTGGAAAGAGATGGGTGATGGGAACTATGAGAAGATTAATAGTAGTGCAGATTCAGTAAATAGTCTGACAGTGTTGAGGGAATTATTTTTTTAGCAGAGTGATGGCCTTCGGGAAAAAACTGTTCTTGTGTCTAGTTGTTCTGTTGTGCATTGCTCTATAGCGTCGTTTTGAGGGTAGGAGTTGAAACAGTTTATGTCCAGGATGCGAGGGGTCAGTAAATATTTTCACAGCCCTCTTCTTGATTCGTGCAGTATACAGGTCCTCAATGGAAGGCAGGTTGGTAGCAATTATTTTTTCTGCAGTTCTAATTATCCTCTGAAGTCTGTGTTTTTCTTGTTGGGTTGCAGAACCGAACCAGACGGTTACAGAGGTGCAAATGACAGACTCAATAATTCCTCTGTAGAACTGAATCAGAGCTCCTTGGGCAGTTTGAGCTTACTGAGTTGGCGCAGAAAGAACATTCTTTGTTGTCCTTTTTTAATGATGTTTTTGATGTTAGCTGTCCATTTTAGATCTTGCAATATGATAGAACCTAGAAATTTGAAGGTTTCTACTGTTGATACTGTCTTGTCAAGTATTGTGAGAGGTGGAAGTATGGAAGGGTTTCTCCTAAAGTCTACCACCATTTCTACGGTTTTGAGTGTGTTCAGTTCCAGATTGTTTTGGTTGCACCACAAGGCTAGTCGCTCGACCTCTCGTCTATATGCGGATTCATCATTGTCTCGAATGAGACCAATCACTATTGTGTCATCTGCGAACTTCAGTAGCTTAATAGATGGATCATTGGAGATGCAGTCATTGGTATACAGAGAGAAGAGAAGTGGGGAGAGCACACAGCCTTGGGGGGCCCCTGTGCTAATTGTACAGGTATTTGATGTGATCTTGCTTAGCTTCACCTGCTGCTTCCTGTTTGTTAGGAAGCTTGTGAGCCACTTACAAGTCTGTTCCGGTACCTGTAGCTGGTTTAGCTTAGTTAGGAGAATGTCTGGAATGATGGTATTGAATGCTGAACTAAAGTCTACAATATAATAAGTAATGAATCATAGTCGTAAATAACATTCATTGTGAATCATAAGATACAACACTTCATGATAGTCATAGGATACTAATTAAGCAATCAAGTCATATTAGGAAACTAAATAAAACAATATAAATCGTAAAGATACAAACAGCAAAGTTATAGTTAAAGTTATAGTAGAAAAGGAGATAGCTTTGTTGCTTGTATCTTTACGATTTATATTGTTTTATTTAGTTTCCTCCTATGATTTATGTAGCTTTAATATCGTCGCTTTCTAGGCCCTTGGAATCATACATTTGAAAGCCTTTAGAAATCTCAGTCCACAATCTCATATATGGACTTCAATGCCCAGAATTCCCCAGATGGAGAATTCTGGGAATTGGAGTCCACAAAGGCTCCTTCAGAAAATACATATTGATGCAAACAGAGGAATTATTGAGTCTGTCATTTGCACCTCTATAACTGTCTGGTTCGGTTCTGCAACCCAACAAGAAAATCACAGACTTCAGAGGATAATTAGAACTGCAGAAAAAATAATTGCTACCAACTTGCCTTCCATTGAGGACCTGTATACTGCACGAATCAAGAAGAGGGCTGTGAAAATATTTACTGACCCCTCGCATCCTGGACATAAACTGTTTCAACTCCTACCCTCAAAACGACGCTATAGAGCACTGCACACCAGAACAACTAGACACAAGAACAGTTTTTTCCCGAAGGCCATCACTCTGCTAAACAAATAATTCCATCAACACTGTCAGACTATTTACTGAATCTGCACTATTATTAATCGTCTCATAGTTCCCATCACCAATCTCTTTCCACTTATGACTGTATGACTATAACTTGTTGCTGGCAATCCTTATGATTTATATTGATATATTGACCATCAATTGTGTTGCAAATGTTGTACCTTGATGAATGTATCTTTTCTTTTATGCACACTGAGAGCATATGCACCAAGACAAATCCCTTGTGTGTCCAATCACACTTGGCCAATAAAAAATTCTATTCTATTCTATTCTATTCTATTCTATTCTATTCTATTCTATTCTATCCTATTGTAACCTATGACTATCAATAAGTGTTGTACCTTATGATTCTTGATGAATGTATCTTTTCTTTTGTGTACACTGAGAGCATATGCACCAAGACAAATTCCTTGTGTGTCCAATCACACTTGGCCAATAAAATTCTATTCTATTCTATTCTACTCTAGTGCCATCTGGTGTCAGAAAGTAAGCATTACGATATCCTTTGTGCCAGAGAAATAGGAGGCGGGAGGGGGGCGGGGGATCAGAAAAAGCTCCAGGATGGGTGTGCCCAATAGGAAACGGGCTCCTTCTGAGGAAAGGGAATTCTGGGAGTTGGAGTGCATCTGATACTGGCTGAGGAATTCTGGGCGTTGAAGTCCAGACATTTTAAAGTTGCAGAGATGGAGAAACCCGCTTTAGAAGATCAAGTCCAAGGATGGCCGCTGTATATAAAACGCACACACAAAAACAGGAGGGTTGCATTGTCATGGCTGCCATCTTGACTTTTTTGCCCACACCCTCTGCCCCCTCCCCAACCAATCTCTCTATCGCTTTGCACACAAGTTTATCAAGTGATGCACCCTAATTGCTTCACACTCCTGCCCTCAATCCTAAGAATTTAGGGTCAAATCAGAGGCCGTAACAAGGGCCTCTTGGGACAAAATCCAGCTAGGTGTCACCTGGCAGGTGAGCCCTTTATCTCTCTGCCTTATGCCAGGCCCACTCCCTGCCGGTTCACTACCCTGTAAAGCAAACTTCTATTCTGTACAAAACAAGTTTAAAAAAGCAGAACAGAATAACAGGGAAACCAAGTTGGAAGGGGCCTTGGAATAGAATAGAATAGAATTTTTTATTGGTCAAGTGTGATTAGACACACAAGGAATTTGTCTTGGTGCATATGCTCTCAGTGTACATAAAAGAAAAGATACCTTCATCAAGGTACAACATTTACAACACAAATGATGGTCAATATATCAATATAAATCATAAGGATTGCCAGCAACAAAGTTACAGTCATACAGTCATAAGTGGAAAGAGATGGGTGATGGGAACGATGAGAAGATTAATAGTAGTGCAGATTTAGTAAATAGTTTGACAGTGTTGAGGGAATTATTTGTTTAGCAGAGTGATGGCCTTCGGGAAAAAACTGTTCTTGTGTCTAGTTGTTCTGGTGTGCAGTGCTCTATAGCGTCGTTTTGAGGGTAGGAGTTGAAACACTTTTATGTCCAGGATGCGAGGGGTCTGTAAATATTTTCACGGCCCTCTTCTTGATTCGTGCAGTATACAGGTCCTCAATGGAAGGCAGGTTGGTCGCAATTATTTTTCCTGCAGTTCTAATGATCCTCTGAAGTCTGTGTTTTTCTTGTTGGATTGCAGAACCGAACCAGACAGTTATAGAGGTGCAAATGACAGACTCAATAATTCCTCTGTAGAACTGAATCAGCAGCTCCTTGGGGGTCTTCTATTTATTAATTAATAAGATTCTAGTCCAACCCTCTGCTCAGGCAGGAGACTTTATATCATTTTAGACAAATGGCTGTCCAATAATTCTTGGAAATATGTTATATTTTAATGCATGCATTTGCATCCGGCACATTTCCAGCAAAGCAGTGGTGAAATCCAATTTTTTTTTACTACCGGTTCTGTGGCCGTGGCTTGGTGGGTGTGGTGTGGCTTGGTGGGCGTGGCAGGTGAAGGATACTGCAAAATCCCCATTCCCACCCCCACTCCAGGGGAAGGCTACGACAAAATCTCCATTCCCACCCTGCTCTGGGGCCAGCCAGAGGTGATATTTGCTGGTTCTCCAAACTGCTCAAAATTTCCGCTACCGGTTCTCCAGAACCTGTCAGAACCTGCTGGATTTCACCCCTGCAGCAAAGCCACCTGTCTCTGTATCGGCTGCTTCCAAAGAGAGATTTCATGAGGAGACTGCTGGTATGGTAAATTCAGTATAGCCTCTGGCTTTGGAACATTTTAAAAATAGCACTCCCCGCCCCATGATAGAAGTATCTGTGTCCCTTCACAAAGTGGCGGGGAGAGGGAGAGAAATAGAAAAAGAATGGGAAAAAAAAGAAAGAGAAGAGAAGAGAAAGAGAGAAAGAGGCAGAGGAAAAGATAGGAAAAGAAAAAAAAGAGAAAGACAGAGAGAAAGAGAAAAAGAGAAGAAAGAGAGGAAGGCAAGGAAAAAAAGAGAAGAGAGAGAAAGAAAGAAAAGAGAGAGGAAAGAAAGAAAAAGCAAGAAAGACAGAGGAAAAGATAGGAAAAGAGAAAGAGAAAGAAAGAGAGAGAGAGAGAGAAAGAAACAGGAAAAGAGGAAAAAAGAGAGATAGAAAAGAGAAGAAAGAGAAAGAAAAAAGAAAGAGAGGAAAAAAGAGAAAGAGAAAAAGAAAGAAGAGAGAAAGAGAGAAATAGAAAAAGAGAGGAAAAGAGAGAAAGACAGAGAGAAAGAAAGAGAAAGAGAAAAAGAGAAAAAAGAGAAAGAAAAGAGAGAGAGGAAAGGCAAGGAAAAGAGAGAAAGAGAGAAAAAGAAAAAGAGAAAGAGAGAAAGTAAAAGAGAGAGGAAAGAGAAAAACTGGAAAAGAGGAAAAGAGAAAGAGAAAGAGAGAAGAAAAGAGAGAAAGAAAAAAGAAGAGAGGAAAAGAGAGAAAGAGAAAAGAAGAAAGAAAAGAGGAAAGAAAAAAAGAAAGAAGAGAAAGAAAAGAGAAAAAGAAGAAGAGAGAGAGAAGAGAAAAGAGGAAAAGAAAGAAAAAGAAAGAAGAGAAAGAAAGAAAAGAGAGAAAGAAAAGAGAAAGGAAAAGAAAGAAAGAAAGAAAGAAAGAAAGAAAGAAAGAAAGAAAGAAAGAAAGGAAGGAAGGAAGGGAGAGAGCGATGCTGAGCCAGGAGATTTCGGATTCAGAGCATCTGTTCATGTCACATGAGCTGGGTGGGAATTTTCCACTGGGGGGGGAGCATGGGGGGAATTCAAACCGTTAACCATTAATCCACATGACGTGGTTGGAAAAAACTTTTCCTTGCACCAGAGCGGGATTTTCTCATCATTAATCAGGGCTGCCGTCGTCTTAAATTGAGGGACCTTGGAAGTTTTAGCAATGGACCAACATTGCGGATTGCGTGCAAAGCGCCTGCGCGAAGTGAACCGGTGGTAACACTGGTTAGAACTCACCACTGCTAGACAACCATTTGTCTGGAATGGGATAGGGTTTCCTGCTTGAGCAGGGGGTTGGACTAGAGGACCTCCAAGGCCCCTTCCTGCTCTGTTTCTCTATATTCTAAATCAGGGGTCCCCAACCTGGGCAACTTTAAGACTTGTGGAATTCTGGGAATTGAAGTCCACAAATCTTAGTTGCCATGGTTGGAGACCCCTGTTCTAAATCACTTCAGTTGTTAAGCAAATCGCTCAGCCATTAAGCGAATCCCGCTTCCCCCGTGGATGCTGTTTGTGGCAAGCCCGCTGGGAAGACCACAGCTGGCGACCACGTGATTCCAGGGCTCTGCAACTCTTGTAAAATACATGCCCACGTTGTGATATTGTGACCCTTTTAAACGCAAGGACCAGTTACGACTCCCGTTTTATCCTCAAGCAATCGCTGAACGAACGGTCGTTAAATCGAGGGCTACCTGTATAGTAACGCTGGGTTTGTGTTGGCAAGAAATCCGTCTCCGTCACAGTTTTGGGAAGAGGGAAGCAGCAGAGCCCCCCCGCCCCCCACTGTTCCCTCCTATCAAGGCAGCTGGTGTGTTCCCCGAACACCTGTCAGGTGAGTTACAGGTGAGCCTTGTGTGTGTGTTTGTGTGTCTTTTCCGACAGAGCCGTGAGAAAGCGGACAGCCGGCTGGTGTGTCCTCTGTGGATGGTCAAGGCAACACGTAGCCAGGTTAGGCGGGCGTATAAAAAAGCGATGGAAGAGAAGGGGTTCCCATTTGGTGCCCTGTTCGGTGACAATGAGGGTCCTGGTGGTCTTGGCGACTTTGCTGGCTGTGGCATTTGCCACCGATACCTTTGATGGGTAGGTAGACGCGGGCTTTGGATAGGAAAGGACACAGTGACCGGGGGAAGAGTTCACCTGGTGCCATTTTCAGACTCTTAGCGGCATCGGTTGCTGGAGTAGTTCATGGTTTTGGGGAGTCCCTTCCCAGCCTCCAAGCAGAGCCCCTGCTATACCTTTCTCCTTCTTTCCTTGCCACTTTTTACCGAGGCATGACGGAAAGCGTTTTAACAAACTGCATCCCTGTTGGGTTTGGTGGCCGCAGATAGAAAGCCCCTACAGAGAGTGGTGAGAACAGTGGAGATTATCGTAAGTTTGCTTCCCGTTATTTAGGATACTGCGCCTGTTCATGGATACATCCAGACTAGACTGTGTTGTTTCTCTGTGTCATAGAACATATGTGGGTATATGCATAATATATTTATTTATTTTGTCATGTTCATGTGGTGTACATTGGAGGTGGTGACCCTTTGAGAGCTGTATGCAACGAAATTTTATGTATGTCGATTAGCGTGCATTCAAAGTGACAAAGTTATTCTAAGTCTACGTCTATGGGTCTGATACCCTTTTTGATGTTTCTGTTAGCGAAATAAATGCCTCTTCTTAAAATACAGGCAGTCCTCGAGTTACAACCATTCATTCAGTGACTGCTCGAACAGAGTGGCATTGAAAAAGGGACTTTTGCAAACGTCTCTGTGGGATCAAAATTCGCCAAAACACTTGGCCACTGACTCATATTTATGACGGTTGCAATGTCCCGGGGTCATGTGATCCCCTTTTGTGGCTCTTCTGACAAGCAATGTCAATGGGAGAAGTCAGATTCACTTAATGACCGTGTTACTAACTTAACAAGGGAGGGGTGATTTGCTTAATAACTGTGGCAAGAAAGGACGTAAAAATGGGGCGAAACTCACTTAAAAACTGTCTTGTCTAAAAATTTGGGGCTCAACTGTCATAAATTGACCTTAGGACCTTTCGCCGCGAACTTAAAACCTATTTATTTCATATGGCTGGACTGGCTTGATTTTAAAATTTTAATTTATTTAATTGGGTTTTAAATTTATGTAATTTTATGGGTGTAATTTGTATTTTAAATTTTTTGACAAATTGAATAAGTTTTTTAAGGGCTATTTTTAATGTTGTATTTGACTGTGGTTGTATTTTACTTGGTTGTTCACCGCCCTGAGTCCTTCGGGAGAAGGGCGGTATACAAATTAAAATATTATTATTATTATTATTATTATTATTATTATTATTATTATTATTATTATTATTATTATTATTATTATTATTATTATTAAATTGAGGACTACCTGTAATAATGGTATAGACCGGGTCTCCTGTCTGACTGAGCAGGGGGGATGGACTAGATGACCTGCAAGGTCCCTTCCACCTCTGTTACTCTATTCTATCTGGAGCCTTTTCAAAAACGTGGGGGCTGTTTTTTCGGACGACGCAGCTGCCTTCATGGGACATGAAAGACACGGTTGCTTTCAATGGGGGTTCTTCAAGGATTTTCATTTTTATTTATTCTATTTGTCACAACAGTATATATAAGCATAAGTATGAAATAACTAACGATATATAAGCATATATATAAGCATAAGTATGCAATTTCCTGGAGTTACCATGTGTTGCATGAACGTGGTACATTTGGTTTGGTTTAGGGTTGAGGTAAGGAAGGGACTAGTGGAGGTTGTCCTCACTTTAGCGACTGCCTCACTTAGTAACCCTTCACAGTTTACAGTGGTGGTGACAAAGTAACTTGTTTTGCAATATTTTTTTGGGCAATCTGCAATCTTAACAAATAATTCCCTCAACTGTCAAACTAGTTACTAAATCTGCACTATTAATTAATCTTCTCATCGTTCCCATCACCAATCTCTTTCCACTTATGACTGTATGACTATAACTTGTTGCTGGCAATCCTTATGATTTATATTGATATACTGACCATCAATTGTGTTGTAAATGTTGTACCTTGATGAACGTATCTTTTCTTTTATGTACACTGAGAGCATCTGCAACAAGACAAATTCCTTGTGTGTCCAATCACACTTGGCCAATAAAAAATTCTATTCTATTCTATTCTATTCTATTCTATTCTATTCTATTCTATTCTATTCTATTCTATTCTATTCTATTCTATTCTTCACAGGCCTTCACAGGAAAGGGAAACTGAAGTTAAGATCATCGACAGAACTGTGGTTTCACTTAGCAACCGCTTCACTTAATGACCGAGTTGCCAATCTCAACTGTGGTCATTAAATGAGGACTACCTGTAATCTGAGGCCAAATTTGTGTTGATCAAAGGGCCCCAGGAATAAATAGATCGAGGGCCACTGGGTTTTTCAACCTAGTTTTAGAGGGCGGTTTGGGTGCCCTGCCAATGGTCCCATTTCCGATTCTCCTTTCATTAGATCCCATCACTGGATCTCCCGGCCGGTGATGGGATCTCCAAATCCTGACTGAAGAGGAGATCCTTTGGGGTGCTTTCTGTCTTCAGCATTCTGCCTTTAATCTTTTTAACACTTTTAATTGTTTTTTGTATTATCTTTTTAATGATGCTGTAAGCCTCCTGTGCTGGCTGGGGAATTCTGGGAGTTGAAGTCCAAGCTGCTGAGATTGAAAAAAACTCTGCTTTAGATCAGCGGTCTCCAACCTTGGCAACCTTAAGCCTGGCAGACTTCAACACCGCCCTGAGTCCTTCGGGAGAAGGGCGGTATAAAAATTGAATTAATAATAATAATAACTCCCAGAATTCCCCTGCCAGCGTCTGAACCTGCTGTTGGAGACCCCTGTTGGAGACCCCTGCTTTAGATCAGCGGTCTCCAACCTTGGCAACTTTAAGCCTGGAGGACTTCAACTGCCAGAATTCCCCAGCCAGCTTTGCTGGGGAATTTGCTGGGGAATTCTGGGAGTCGAAGTCCTCCAGAATGCAGCTGCGCGGGTGATAGAGGGAGCTACGCGTAGCTCCCATGTAACACCGCTCCTGCGCAGACTGCACTGGCTACCTGTGGCCTTTCGAGTGCACTTTAAGGTGTTGGTTACGACCTTTAAAGCGCTCCATGGCTTAGGGCCTGGGTACTTACGGGACCGCCTGCTGTTACCACATGCCTCCCACCGACCCGTACGCTCTCACAGAGAGGGACTTCTCAGGGTGCCGTCCGCCAAACAATGTCGGCTGGCGGCCCCCAGAGGAAGGGCCTTCTCTGTGGGGGCTCCCACACTTTGGAACGAGCTTCCCCCAAGCTTACGTCAAATACCTGACCTTCGGACTTTCCGCCGCGAACTGAAGACATACCTTTTTATTCGCGCGGGGCTGGCCTAAATTTTAAATTTTAAATTTTAAATTTTAAATTACATAAATTTTATCGA
The DNA here is from genome assembly GCF_028640845.1 of Ahaetulla prasina. NCBI lineage: Eukaryota > Metazoa > Chordata > Lepidosauria > Squamata > Colubridae > Ahaetulla > Ahaetulla prasina. The sequence goes on along the minus strand of NC_080545.1, from coordinate 100,128,653 downwards.
TTTTAAATTTTCTATTAATTTTAAATGGGGTTTGGTTTTATAAATTTTAAGGTTCTAGGCTAATTATAATAAGTTTTTTAATTCGTATTTTAAATTGTATATTGTGGTGTTTTGTATTTTATTGTTGCCTGTACACCGCCCTGAGTCCTTCGGGAGAAGGGCGGTATAAAAATCAAATAAATAAATAAATAAATAAATAAAGTTGCCAAGGTTGGAGACCCCTTCTTTAAACAGTACATTTCCATGCAAAAAAGCACTCTAGTGACACCTAGTGTCAGAAAGCAAGCACTACAACATCACTTGTGCAAGAAAAACAGGGAAAATTCTCAAAAATTGCTCCAGCATCTATGTACCCAATCATCAGGAGGTGCGCTGTTTTGAGTCACACATTCCCAGCTTCTCATTGGCCGCTTTCCTGCTGCCATCCCCCAAGTCCTGGCTCTTTGGCCCAGGCAAGCATTGCAGGGACTCCCCCAATCCCATCCCAGCTAAGTCCTGCATCCTTATTTGCTAGATCTGGTTTTTTGGAGGGTGGGGGGGCTTTCTGTTTTTCATATGGAACTGGGGGAATTGTCCCACAAAAGATTTGCAGGTGACTAGATTGACTTTTCCTAATTGATGTAAAAATATGAAAACTCACTCATTGAAGAGGGAGACATAATACATACATAATAACAGAGTTGGAAGGGACCTTGGAGGTCTTCTAGTCCAACCCCCTGCCCAGGCAGGAAACCCTACACCATCTCAGTCAGATGGTTATCCAACATTTTCTTAAAAATTTCCAGTGTTGGAGCATTCACAACTTCTGCAGGCAAGTCCTTCCACTGATTAAGTGTTCTAACTGTCAGGAAATTTCTCTTTAGTTCTGAGTTGCTTCTCTCCTTGATCAGTTTCCACCCATTGCTTCTTGTTCTACCCTCAGGTGCTTTGGAGAATAGCTTGACTCCCTCTTCTTTGTGGCAACCCCTGAGATATTGGAACACTGCTATCATGTCTCCCCTAGTCCTTCTTTTCATTAAACTAGGCATACCCAGTTCCTGCAACCGTTCTTCGTATGTTTTAGCCTCCAGTCCCCTCATCATCTTGGTTGCTCTTCTCTGCACTCTTTCTAGAGTCTCAACATCTTTTTTACATCGTGGCGACCAAAACTGAATGCAATATTCCAAGTATGGCCTTACCAAGGCATTATAAAGTGGTATTAACACTTCACGTGATCTTGATTCTATCCCTCTGTTCATGCAGCCCAGAACTGTGTTGGCTTTTTTGGCAGCTGCTGCACACTGCTGGCTCATATCTAAATGGTTGTCCACTAGGACTCCAAGATCCCTCTCACAATTACTATTATTGAGTAAGGTACCACATATACGGTATCTGTGCATGATAGCAGTGTTCCAATATTTGAGGGGCTGCCACAGAGAGGAGGAAGGGGGTCAAGCTATTTTCCAAGGCACCCGAAAGCCGGACAAGGAATAATGGATAGAACTGAACAAGGAGAGATTCAACCTGGAAATAAGGAGGAACTTTATTGGAACAGAAGTTGAATTTGGAAGTTGTGAGAACTTCATCCCTGGAGGCTTTCAAGAAGAGACTGGGCTGCCCTCTGTCAGAAATGGTGCAGGGTCTCCTGCTTGGATGAGGGGGTTGGACTAGATGACCTGCAAGGTCCCTTCCAACTCTTTGTTATTCTCTTCTGTCTCTGCAGACATCAGGTGCTCAGAATCACGGCTGCTGATGAAGCTCAGGTGGCGACGTTGAAGGAGCTGGAGGCTTTGGAGAATCTTCAGGTACTGATAAACAAGAACATTAACTAATATCGGGGGGGTCCTGGTGGGAATAATGAAGTCATTCATTAATAAAGAATAATGAAGAAATAGGAAATTGTTCTTGTGAGATATATATATATATATATATTTGTTTTCTGAGGTTTTCGCGGGTGTTTGTATGTAGGTCTTTGGTTATTCGGGTTTTCTCCCGCGTAGAATTGGAAGTGTCTTGGCGACGTTTCGACGAAGTCTCATTCGTCATCTTCAGGCTTCAGCTTCGTGCTTCTGGGAGCAATGTGTGATCACAGCTGTTTAACTGCTAGTGGGGGTTTGAACTGATTGGGTGGGAGCTTGGCTGTGCTCTGATTGGATGGGGTTTTTTTTGTGCTCTGATTGGCCAAGCTCCCACTTCAAACCCCCACTAGCAGTTAAAAAGGAAGAAACAGCTGCAATCACACATTGCTCCCAGAAGCACGAAGCTGAAGCCTGAAGATGACGAATGGGACTTCGTCGAAACGTCGCCAAGACATTTCCAATTTTACACGGGAGAAAACCCGAACAACCAAAGACCTACATACAAACACCCGTGAAAACCTCAGAAAACATATATATATGGGATGTGTTTCCAAAGTTCATGTCTGCTGAACAAAACTCCGCATTGGTGACAGGAAGGGAATCCGCCCAGTAAACGCTCAGCTCCATTCAGTTCTCCAGACTCCACCCAGCAAGGGATTATGGGGTCATTAAAAGAAGATGACAACGACGATACATGTTAATAATCTTCTCTCTTCATTCTCATTCTGATGCCTAGCTGGATTTCTGGCGAGCACCGACTCATCCCGACCTCCCCATAGATGTCCGTGTGCCGTTCCCCAGCCTTCAAGGGGTCAAGGTCTTCTTGGAGTCCAATGACATCCAATACTCCATCATGATCAACAACGTTCAGGTGAGTGCTCTGACCACACGAGAAGACGAACAGGTGAGCGTGTTGGAGAAATTTCCTAACAGCAAAAACCATTAATCGGTGGTGTCAGGAAATTGTTATTTGCCTAACTAGTTGGCCAGGCAATATATAAACTAACTATGTATGTTTGTAGAAAGGCATGATGTTCCTTTAAGGCTGTGCTGCATCATGTAAGCATCCTGATTGGTTGAGCTCTGTAGCCAATGTATAAAAGGACTCCTAAATTATGGCTTGTGGGGAATCTACAGGGACGCTACAGCATTGTAACCTAATGACATGCTGCAACTGTATATTTGAGCTTTATGATCGTTGCTTGATCGTGGCTAGTTACTGATTCCTCAAGATACTGACTGTTGTGAACTGAACTGTGTTTTGCCGAACTGAAAGAAGACCTTGTTTGTTGTGCAAGTCTACCTTGGTAAGAAGACTTGATATTTGTAACATCCCTGCCTGACTGGCTTTATATGTGTATGACCTGGAATTGTTTTTGGACTATGACTTTGCCTTTTCCCTAAAAGTAAAGGAATATCAAACCCCAGTTTGTCTGCAAGTGACTGTTATTGTATACAACCAGTCTCAGTCGTTTTCATGCGTAGGGTACTCTGCTCAACAGTCCACAACCTTGGTTTTGAACCCAGATTACCCTTAACAGGTGGAATAGAAGGTATGGGTGCTCCATCAGTGGAGGTTTTCAAGAAGAGATGGGGCAGCCATTTGTCTGGAAGGAGATAGGATTTCCTCTGTGACCAGGGGGTTGGAAAAGAAGACCTTCAAAGTCACTTCTAACTCCAGTTATTCTGTATGTTTCAGGCTCGTCGTCACCAAAAATGTAGAGTTAGGAAGTGGACCCTATCTCAATGTTGAAAACCCAGGGTGAAGAAGGTGTGTCCTCCAAGGACCATCAGAGGTGTTGAGTTAATGTTATGGATTGAAAGGGTAGCTCAAAAGACATTCTAGGCCAGGGGTCTCCAACCTTGGTCCCTTTAAGACTTGTGGACTTCAACTCCCAGAGTCCCTCAGCCAGCAAAGCTGGCTGAGGAACTCTGGGAGTTGAAGTCCACAAGTCTTAAAGGGACCAAGGTTGGAGGCCCCTGTTCTAGGCCACTCTTCCATCAGATGAGTTGGCCAACGTGACCAAGGACCTTAGCGTTGGCTTTCCTGAAATTCCTCCCAAGGTTTTCCATGAATCGATGGGAGAACCGCATCTGATAAGAGCCCCTTGATTGTACCGACCTTTGTGATTGTCTGTTGTTGTCTCCTTCAGAAACTGATCGATGAGGAGAGGAGTCACATGACACGCCAACGTCAACTCCAAGAATTGTCCCTCACCAATTTTAACTTCGCTGTTTACCACGACTTGGATACAGTAAGTACAGTTAAGCAGCAGTGGGATTCCAATCGTTTAACCATCGGTTCTCTGCCCGGCTGGGTGGGCGTGGCCAGGGGGATGTGACAGGCAGCACTCAGCCTCCTGGACCCCCCTGGGAGCAAAACTGGGCTGCGGGGGGACACGTCACCACCCCACGCCCCATTTTGGGCCTAGTAGGCCTCCCTGCACTTACCTGGGAGCCAAAATCGGGTGCGTAGGGACTCCTGGAAGGGACGAAGCGGGGAGGGACCAGCCAGCAATTTAACAACTGGTTCATCTGAACTGGCCCGTACCGACGGAATCCCACCAGTGCAATTAAGGCCCGGTGAGGTCTCCATCCATTTTACGATTAGTTGAATTCTTCTGGAGACGACTTCCAGAAGACAACGCTTAAATAGAGACCGCATTATGGCATCTTCTCATTGCTTGCTAGATCTACAGCTTCATGGACCTCTTGGTGCGGGCGAAACCCCTCCTGGTCAGCAAAATGGAGATTGGCCAGACAACTGAAGGACGTCCAATCCATGTCTTGAAGGTAAGTCTTCCTTCCGATGCTGGTTTTTGGAGGGTGGAGTTCTGGATGGGGGAAAAAGAATTGCCGTGTCTTTTCTACATTATTAACTAAGGTCCCAAGAGTGGAGAACATTTGTGGCTCAGGGTTGAACTGTGGAGTTCTTGGTGCTCTCTGAGATTGGTGGTTTTCTTGTAGATGTTTCATGAGCCAACTTGGGAACATTCTCAGTGAAGTATATAAACAGAGAGCAAACACCACTCCTTCTAGCACTGATGATGAGATGTAGTTGGGTGATGAAACCTCTGCAAGAAGACCACCCAGCACCAAGGACCCCACAGTCTTCTTCTCCTTCTCCTCCTCCTCTTCTTCTTCTTCTTCCTCCTCCTCCACCTCCTTCCTCCTCCTCCTCCTCACTTCCTTCTAACGCTAATGATGTTGCCTAATTGAGTGATGAAACATCTGCAAAGACTACCCAGCACCAAGGACCCCAAAGTCTTCTTCTCCTTCTCCTCCTCCTCCTCCTCCTCCTCTTCTTCTTCTTCTTCCTCTTCCTCCTCCTCCTCCTTCCTCTTCCTCCTCCTCACTCCCTTCTAACACTGATGATGTGACCTAGTTGAGTGATGAAACATCTACAAGAAGACCACCCAGCACCAAGGATCCCAGTCTTCTTCTCCTTCTCCTCCTTCTCCTTCTCCTTCTCCTCCTCTCCTCCTCCTCCTCCTCCTCCTTCCTATCCTCCTCTTCCTCCTCCTCACTCCCTTTTAACACTGATGATGTGACCTAGTTGAGTGATGAAACATCTACAAGAAGACCACCCAGCACCTAGGACTCCACAATCTCCTTCTCCTTCCTCCTCCTCCTCTTCCTCCTCACTACCTTCTAACATTGATGATGTTGCCTAGCTGGGTCACGAAATGTGTGCAAGTCGCACGCCAAGACGGTTGCTTGGATTTAAGGCCTCTGTTTGTCTTTTGCTTGGCACAGTTTAGCACCGGGGGAACCAACCGGCCCGCGATCTGGATTGACACCGGCATCCATTCCCGCGAGTGGGTCACTCAAGCCAGCGGAGTGTGGTTTGCAAAGAAGGTAACAGCCCCAAACATTCTGTAAACAGGAGCGGGGAAAGCTAAGCCATCCTATCTTGGTTAGATCAGGGTTTCTCAAGTTTAGCGGCTGAAAGGTGGCTCCAATTGCACTACAGGTAGTTCTCGACTTACAACAGTTTGCTTGACATAGTGTAAGCCGCTCTGAGTCTTCGGAGAAGGGCGGGATATAAATGCAAAAAAAAAACAAAAAACAGTTCATTTAGTGACCATTCGAAGTTACAACGGCACGGGGAAAAAACCTGATTCGTGACCATTTAGGACAGCCACCGCAGTCACGTGATCAAAATTCAGATGCTTGGCAACTGACTCCGATTGATGAGTGACTTCTTGCCACTTTCTGACCAGCAAAGTCAAAGGGGAAACCAGATGCATTTAACAACCGAACAACTGCAGTGGTTCATTTTGAACCACTGTGGCAAGAAAGGTCATAAAACGGAGCAAAATTCGCTGAGTAAATATCTTGCATAGCAACAGAAATCCGGGACTCAACTGCGATCGTGAGTCGAAGAACTACCTATACCCGTGATGACGAACCTACGGCACGCATGCCACAGTTAGCACGCGAAGCCATATCAATGGGCCTCTCTAGGAGTCTCTGGGGACAGCAAAAAACATGACTTCCTGTCCAATCAGAAGTTGGTAAACGGGACGTTTCTGGCCTCCAGAGGGCCTCTGAGGGGGTAGAGAAGGCTGTTTTCACCCTCCCCAGACTCATAGAGAGGCTCTGGAGCCAGCTGAGAGAGAAAAACGGGCCTACCGGGCCATCGTGTGCCAGGAAGGGGTGGTGGTCGCGCATGCATGCACGGGGCGAGGCGCATAGAATTATGGGTGTGAGCATACCCGTGCACAAACCACCACCCCGCCGCCCTCCTGGCACGCGATGGCAAAAAGGTTACCCATCACTGACCTATACCGTTTTGTTTTTTCTTAGAGATACTCCTGTGTTTTTTTTTAACATTACAAACATTACAAAAACATTACAAATTTTTTTTGTTTGTTTGTTTGTTTGTAATGTTAAAGAGATACTCCTGTAATTTTCCAAGTGGCCTAGAGGTGGAGCTCTCGCCTCACAATCAGGAGGCTGTGAGTTTCGATCCTAGGTAGAGGCAGATATTTCTCTCTCTGAGCGCACTGGGAATATATCTGCAGAATATAACTCCGCATTGGCGACAAGGAAGGGCATCCGGCCAGTCAACACTCACTTCATTCAGGTTGCCCAGACTCTACCTTGCAAGGGAGTATGGGGTCGTTAGATGGTGATATTTCCCCCCAAATGCAGGAAAATTGGGGAAGATCCAGCACATCTGCCCACCGCCCCATTTCATGGCTGTTCCACTCCTGTCCCCCACTTAGTCCTAAAAGAAAAAATAAATAAAAGACTTTGCCAATGAGATATTTTCTAGATTTTCCCCCCCACTCCAGATCCTAAAACAAGCTGCCTGGTGAAGGGTGATAGTGATCCCATAAATCGGGGGTCTTCAATTCCAGGTCTGTGGACTGGTACCGGTCCACGCAGGGGTGAAATCTACTTACTTTCCTTACCGGTTCGGAAGTTCAGACCTTCTGCGCATGCGCAGAAGGTAAAAAACACATTACTTCCTGGTTAAAACTGCTCCGCCATCGCTACTGGATCGCCGAACCACCAGCCACGATCACTATCGGATCGCCAGATCCGGTCAGAACCAGGAACATTTCACCCCTGGGTCCACAGCATGCTAGAAAACAGCCTTACAAACAAGCCAAGTCCCATCCGCGGGATGCAGGCAGCATGCGGAACCACGCCCGCTCCAGTCTGCGGAAAAACCTCGCTCCACAGAAGCGATCCCTGGGGCCCGAAAGCCTGGGGGCCACTGCTATAAATGCACTGTTCAGGCATCTCTGTGGACGCAACTGAACCCATTTCGATCCTCTTTAGATCTTTGAAGATCACGGGAAGGATCCTTCTCTCACGTCCATCCTGAACCAGTTCGATATCTTCTTAGAGATCGTCACCAATCCAGATGGTTACGTCTTCACACACACCAAGGTACGTCTTCATGGGGGTGGGACGTCGGTGGCAAACGTGAGAGGCACCATGACAACGCTTTAGGTCCTGGCTCCTTCTGACGTTCATTGGAGCCGTGGTGGCGCAGTGGTGAGAATGAGGTATTGCAGGCTAACTCCGCCCACTGCCAGGAGTTCGATCCTGACCGACTCAAGGTTGACTCAGCCTTTCACCCTTCCGAGTTTTGTAAAATGAGGACCCAGATGGTTGGGGGCAAGAGGCTGACTCTGAAAACCACTTAGAGAGGGCTGGAAAGCACTTGTGAAGCAGTATATAAGTCTAAGTGCTATTGCTAAGTAGGAAGGTAGGAAGGAAGAAAGAAAGAAAAGAAGGAAGGAAGGAAGGAAGGAAGGAAGGAAGGAAGGAAGGAAGGAAGGAAGGAAGGAAGGAAAAATAAGGAAAAATGAAGCAAAGAGGGAGAAAGTGGAAGGAAGGAAGGAAAGAAGGAAGGATGGAAGGAAGGAAGGGATGAAGGAAGGAAGGATGGAAGGAAGGAAGGAAGGAAGGAAGGAAGGAAGGAAAGAAGGAAGGAAGGGTGTAGTTTATTTATTTATTTATTTATTTTTGTCACAACAGTATACACAAACAAATGTCATAGATAAAACAGCATATCTTGAAGAATATATATATATATAAAATTAAAATTATGCATCAACTATATTAGATATAATGAAGGGAACAATAGGACAGGAACGGTAGGCACATTTGTGCTCTTATGCACGCCCCTTATAGTTGTGGTGGTGCAGTGGTTAGAATGCAGTATTGCATACAAACTCACTGCCAATTGCCAGCAGTTTGTTGGGCTCCAGGCTGACTCAGCCTTCCATCCTTCTTAGGTCGTAAAATGAGGACCCAGATGGTTGGGGGCAAGAGGCTGACTCTGTCAACCGCTTAGAGGGCTGTAAAAGCACTGTGAAACTGTATATAAACCTAAGTGCTAAGTAATAATAATAATAATAATAATAATAATATTTTAATTTATAGACCGCCCTTCTCCCGAAGGACTCAGGGCGGTGAACAGCCAGTTAAAATACAGAAAAACAGACAATATTAAACAACCCTTAAAAAACTCATTCAATTAGCCAAGACTAAAACACAATTATCCCCTATAAATTATTAAAAATTTAAAACCCCAATTAATCAGATTAAAATTTTTTAAAAGATCAAGCCACTCCAGCGAGACGGAACAAATAGGTTTTAAGTTCGTGGCGAAAGGTCCTAAGGTCACACAATTGTCGAAGTCCAGGGGGAAGCTCGTTCCACAGGGTAGGAGCCCCCACAGAGAAGGCCCTCCCTCTGGGGGCCGCCAGTTGACATTGTTTGGCTGACGGCACCCTAAGGAGTCCCTCTCTGTGAGAACGCACCGGTCGCTGGGAGATTGAAGCCGGCAGAAGACGGTCCCGTAAATATCCCGGTCCTAAGCCATGGAGCGCTTTAAAGGTCGTCACCAAAACCTTGAAGCGCACCCGGAAGACCACAGGTAGCCAGTGCAGTCTGCGCAGAATAGGTGTTACATGGGAGCTAGGTACTGCTCCTCAATAACCCGCGCAGCCGCATTCTGGACTAACAGGAGTCTCCGAGTGCTCTTCAAGGGGAGCCCCATGTAGAGAGCATTGCAGTAGTCCAGGCGAGATGTAACGAGAGCATGAGTGACCGTGCATAGGGCATCCCGGTCCAGGAAGGGACGCAACTGGCGGATCAGGCGAACCTGATAAAAAGCTCTCCTGGAGACGGTCGTCAAATGGTCTTCAAAAGACAACCGTCCATCCAGGAACACGCCCAAGTTGCGCACCTTCTCCGTCGGGGCCAAAGACTCGCCCCCGACAGACAGCCACATCTGCAGCTGACTGTACCGGGGTGCCGGCATCCACAGCCACTCTGTCTTGGAGGGATTAAGCTTGAGCCTGTTCCTCCCCATCCAGACCCGTACGGCTTCCAAACACCGGGACAGCACTTCGATAGCTTCGTTGGGGTGGCCTGGGGTGGAAAAGTACAGCTGAGTGTCATCAGCGTACAGCTGGTATCTCACCCCAAAACCACTGATGATCTCACCCAGCGGCTTCATATAGATGTTGAACAGGAGAGGCGAGAGAATCCTGCGGCACCCCACACAGGAGGCCCTTCGGGGTCGATCTCTGCCCCCCTGTCAACACCGTCTGCGTCCGGTAAGAGAGGTAGGAGGAGAACTACCGATAAACGGTGCCTCCCACTCCCAACCCCCCCAGTCGGCGCAGCAGGATACCATGGTCGATGGTATCAAAAGCCGCTGAGAGGTCTAATAGGACCAGGGCAGAGGAGTAACCCTTATCCCTGGCCCTCCAGAGATCATCCACCAACGCGACCAAAGCCGTCTCTGTGCTGTAACCAGGTCGGAAGCCGGACTGGAACGGTCTAGATAGACAGTTTCATCCAGGTACTAGGGTAGCTGACGTGCCACCGCACTCTCTACAACCTTCGCCGTAAAGCGAAGATTGGAGACTGGACGGTAATTACCTAAAACAGCTTGGTCCAGGGAAGGCTTCTTGAGGAGAGGTCTCACCACCGCCTCTTTCAAGGCAGCGGGAAAGACTCCCTCCCGCAAAGAAGGAAGTAAGGGAAAGAAGGAAGTAAGGGAAAGAATTAGAATTAGAATTAGAATTTATTGGCCAAGTGTGATTGGACACACAAGGAATTTGTCTTGGTGCATATGCTCTCAGTGTACATAAAAGAAAAGATACCTTCATCCAGGTACAACATTTACAACACAATTGATGGTCAATATATCAATATAAATCATAAGGATTGCCAGCAACAAGTTATAGTCATACAGTCATAAGTGGAAAGAGATGGGTGATGGGAACTATGAGACGATTAACAGTAGTGCAGATTCAGTAAATAGTCTGACAGTGTTGAGGGAATTATTTGTTTAGCAGAGTGATGGCCTTCGGGAAAAAACTGCTCTTGTGTCTAGTTGTTCTGGTGTGCAGTGCTCTATAGCGTTGTTTTGAGGGAAGGAAGGAAGGAAGGAAGGAAGGAAGGAAGGAAGGAAGGAAGGAAGGAAGGAAGGGAGAGATGAAGGAAGGAAGGAAGGGAGGGAGGGAGGGAGGGAGGGATGAAGGAAGGAAGGATGGATGGAAGGAAGGAAGGAAGGAAGGGAGAGATGAAGGAAGGAAGGATGGAAGGAAGGAAGGAAGGAAGGAAGGGAGGGAGGGAGGGTGGGAGGGAGGGATGAAGGAAGGAAGGAAGGAAAGAAGGAAGGAAGGGCTATGGCTATCGATGGGCATTCCTGATTTGCAGAACCGTATGTGGCGTAAGACCAGATCGAAGCGAGAGGGGTCAACTTGCATCGGAGTCGACCCCAACCGGAATTGGGCAGCAGGCTTTGGAGGTAAAACTCGGAGGGGTGGGGTGGGGCTTCATTTAGTGACTGTTCGAAGTCGCTACCATACTGAAAAAAAAGTGACTTATGACCATTTTTCACACTTAACGACCGGTGTAGCATCCCCTGTGGTCACGTGATCAAAATTCACACCCTTGGGACCTGACTCCTATTTACGACTGTTGCAATGTCAGGGGGGGGTTTTGTCACGTGATCCCCCATTTGCGACCTTCTGAAAATCAGTGGGGAAGCCAGGTTCGCTTAGCGACCGCGTGACTAACTGCGGTGACTCACTTAACAACCGGGGCCAGAAAAGGGGGAGGGGAAATGGAGCAAAACTGTCTCGCTTAGCAACAGAAATGGGAGCCTCCGTTGTGGTCGTAAGTCGAGGACCACCTGCAGCTCGGCAAGAGTTACGGCCTGCTTGGTTGTTCCTTTGCAGGACCTGGCGCCAGTGGGAATCCTTGCTCGGAGACCTACCGTGGACCGTATGCGGCGTCCGAACCAGAAGTGAAGGCCATTGTGGATTTTGTGCAGCAACACAGCAACATCAAGGCGTTCATCTCCATCCACAGTTACTCCCAGATGCTCCTCTACCCTTACGGTTACACCAAGGAGCAAGCGGCAGATCACCTGGAACTGGTCAGTCTCCTCGGAAGAACCATCGGAAAAAAATCACGTGTTTTTTTTTTATCGTGTTCTCCTCTAGTTTTCTTTTGACTTTAATTTCCTGTGGATTTTGTATTTTAATCTTTTGAATAAAATTATATACACACAGACCCACAAACACACACACACATATAAAATAATAACAGAGTTGAAAGGGACCTGGGAGGTCTTCTAGTCCAAGACAGGAAACCCTACACCACTTCAGACAAATGGTTATCCAACATCTTCTTAAAAATTTCTAGTGTTGGAGACATATACATATATGTGTAAGTGTGTGTGTATACATGTATATTTATGTATGTATGTATGTATGTATGTATGTATGTATAAGTGAGCTTTTTTCTATCGAAGCAACCTGGTCTACCCAAATATGGAAGGGAAGCAAGCCCAGGTTCGAATCCCAGAAAGGGTATGGCTAGCTGATGAGAACTAAATAGCTTGAAATAGATCTATACTAGTCTCCCTTTATTTCTTTGTCAGTAAATATAAATTTAAGACAAAATAGTTTGTCGTGTAAGCGACTGCCTGTCAGGGTTCCTGGATTGGGCTGAAAGGCGAAAGGGACGCCGTATGCTCCCTCCCATATTTGGGTAGACCAGGTTGCTTCGATAGGAAAAAAAAACACTTAATCTTTCCCCTGCTACAGCTGACAGAGCGAGGAGAACCTGTGGCTTAGAGGTTAATACATCTGCCTAATATATAAGCAAGCAAGCAAGCCCAAGTTCGAATCCCAGATAAGGGTATGGCTAGCTGATCAGAGCTAAATAGCTTGAAATAGATCTATACTAGTCTCCCTTTATTTCTTTGTCAGTAAATAAAAATATATGTGTGCGTATATATAATTTTACTCAAAAGATTACAATATAAAGGAGAATATTTGTGGCCTGGGGTTGGCAGGAGGGGTCCGTGGTGCTCTGAGCTTGGTGGGTTTTTTTGCAGACGTTTCATAACCCAGCTAGGTAACGTTATCAGTGCTGAAGGGAGTGGGTTTGTGGAGGGGAAAAGAGAGGGGAGGAGGAAGAGGAGGAGGAAGAGGAGGAAGAGGAGGAGGAGGAGGAAGAGGAGGAGGAGGAGGAGGAAGAGGAAGAAGAGGAGGAGGAAGAGGAGGAGGAGGAGGAGGAGGAGGAGGAAGAGGAGGAAGAGGAGGAGGAGGAGGAGGAGGAAGAGGAGGAGGAAGAGGAGGAAGAGGAGGAAGAAGAGGAGGAGGAGGAGGAGGAGGAGGAAGGAAGGAAGGAAGGGTCCTTGGTGCTCTCTGAACTTGGTGGTTTTTTCTGCAGACGTCTCATGACCCAACTAGGTAACGTCATCAATGCTAGTAAGGAGTGTGTTTTGCTGTCACAACCGTACAACTATAGTGATTCACTTAACAATGGGGGCAAGAAAGGTGGCAAAACGGGGAGAAAATTCACTGAACAAATGTTTTGCTTAGCCAACGAAATGTCGGGCTCCATCGCGGCCGTAAGTCGAGGGTGACCTGTAGAACGCTTGGACAACCCAACAGGTCGTCTTAATTTCTTCTGCCCGAGGCTTTTCCTATCAGCTGCTCATCCCTAAATAAAGCCAAAAAAAAACCCCCCAAAAAACCCCCTTCTAAACCAGGGGTCTCCAACCTCGGCAACTTTAAGACTTGTGGACTTCAACTCCCAGAGTCCCTCAGCCAGCAAAGCTGGCTGAGGAACTCTAGGAGTTGAAGTCCACAAGTCTTAAAGTTGCCAAGGTTGGAGACCCCTGTTCTAAACTTCACCCACTAACCTTGGTCCTCTCGTTTTCTCCTCCTCCTCCTCCTCCTTCCTCTTCCCAGGATGCTCTGGCTAAGAAGGCCGTCGCGGCTCTGGAGTCTCTCCACGGAACCAAATACCGATACGGTAGCATCATCTCCACCATCTGTAAGTGACAAAAAAACGAGAAGGCCAGGGCGGCCTCCGTCGGCCGGCCGATGAACTGCAGGGAGTCCTGGACTTACGACCATTCGTTTAGTGGCCCTTTGAAGTTTAGCACGGCACGGGAAAAAAAAACAAAAAACGAAGGGACAGGACCGTTTTTCACGGGACCGTGGTAGCATCTCCTGCCCCTGGTCACGTGATTGAAATCCAGATTGACTCGTGTTTATGACGGTCGCAACGTCACGTTGACGAGCAAGGAGGGAAAGCCAGGTTCGCTTAGCAACCGGGTTGCTAACTGAACGACCGCAGAGATTCACTTAACAGCGGTGGCAAGAAAGGTGGTAAAATGGAGGGGGGGTGGGGCGGGGAGAAACTGACTTGTTGGTTTGCGACAGAAATGTTGGGATCAGTTGGGGGTCGTAAGTCGAGGACTGCCTGTATCGGAAAGGGCCTACCGTTTGATTAGGATTACTTGTCGCAAAGGTGCTTTTTTTTTTCAAGAGGCAACTGAACTTTCCGGTTTTTCTTTGAAGACGTTTCGCTTCTCATTCGAGAAGCTTCCTCAGTTCTGACTCGGATGGTGTGGAATGGAAGGATTTATATGCCTTGCAGACAGCATTTGGTCATTTGCCTCCTTTTTAGAGAGTCGTTGAGGCCACTTGGAGGTTTATCTGTGTCATTTGAGGAGTCCAAATGGGTGTGGAGCCTTCTTGGAACTTCTGAAAGGACTCTGCAATTCCAAGAAGGCTCCAGGCCCATTTGGACTCCTCAAATGACACAGATAAACCTCCAAGTGGCCTCAAGGACTCTCTAAAAGGATGCAAATGACCAGCTATCTGCAAGGAGTATCAATCCTTCCATTCCCCACCATCCAAGTCAGAACTGGGGAAGCTTCTCAGATGAGAAGTGAAACACCCTCAAAGGAAAAACTAGGGGGGAAAAAAGCACTTTTGAGACAACCCTGACCTGGATGACTGAGAATCCCCACAGGTATCAGGACTGTGTAGTTGATGTCTGACTCCATAAGGGAATCTAGTAGATTATTTCCTGCCCGAGCAGTGGGTTGGACTAGAAGACCTTCAAAGTCCCCTCCCAAGTCTGTCCTTCTATTATTAAAGCCACTGTAGTTGGTGATAGTCCTTGACTTATTCCGCATGTCAGGATTCCCAAATCTTCTTCTTCATAGCCAACTCGGTACGACAATCACCTTATGGTGGGGAAGCCTCGGTCCGTCGATTTTTCCGGACTCTTCCCAGGTGAATGTGTGAATTTGGAAACCCATCAAGAACGAAAAAGCACTTCTTTGTCATTCTCTGCCCTTCCATTATCTGGAGAAGGGAGAAAAACCAATTCACAGCATTGCCGGTCACGTCCAGTTTGCCACGTCCAATTGCCAGGGGTGACTTGTTTTGCGCCCACTTGGCGGCCACATGCCCATACCCATGTGGTTGGGTGCATCTGGTCAGGCTCACCCAGCGGTGCCAAGCCAGCTGCCCCTGATCCTCCGCATTGACCTGGCCAGGCCCAACCTGTTCTGTCTCCTTCCCCACTTCAGACCCACGAGCTGGCCTTCAGCCAGTGGATTCATGGCTCTTATCAGTCCTGGCAGAGAAATCGCAGCTGCCTGCCAAAGTTCAAACAAATGACTCACGTAGCAAGACTTTCAGCTCTTTTTGAAACGGTTCAGCTAAACTTTTGCTTCCCGTGGAGTGAGAACAGTCCCAAAGCTCCTTGTATATCCTGTGGGGTGGGGCTCCTGCCCCACCCTTCCCTTTGATGACGCCGCCTCTCTAATCTTCTGAAGCACGAGTCAAGCCAAGCTTGATTATTATTATCAGCTGGGTCTGAAGGCGTAGCCTGGGGAAGGGAGGAATCAAGGGATGACGGCCTCATTACGTCCTCCGACTGGTCTGGTTCTGGCTCCTGGAGCTGAGCCACAGGAATCGGTGCTCCCGAGGTAAGCCTTACTGGCCCTTCCCCCTCACTCTCCGAGTCACTTTCAGGCACAGGGGCCAGGTTTGGGGGCTGGAGTCACCACACAACCACTCAACCATGTCTATCTGGCAGCGCTCAGGTGGGCACCTACTCACACCCACCTGGCGGCTGCTGTGAATTGTCCTAGACCTGTGGTGGTGAGGTCTCTCCAAGACCCCGTCTTACAGATGGAGGGAGAAAATCTTTACAAACTGGGGGAAATGGTTGGTAAGTTAATAGTTTAGCGCAGGGGTCTCCAACCTTGGGAACTTTAAGCCTGGCGGACTTCAACTCCCTGAAGCTGGCTGAGGAATTCTGGGAGTTGAAGTCCGCCAGGCTTAAAGTTCCCAAGGTTGAAGACTCCTGGTTTAGCGGACATGTGGCTGCAGGTCTAAATCTAATCCCGTTAAGGCTAATTGAGTCGGGGAATTGATTCAGGTTCCTGGCTTATAGGACGTTGCATCCTTCTCCGCGACCCAGTTAGGTGTGTTCACGCAACGGGATTCCTGCAATTTTAGGTCTCGGTGGGCAAAAAAACGGCCCTCTCCATGCTCACCGTAGTTGTTTACACACAGCACAAGAGGCCTGCTCTGTTACTATTGTTCGGAAGGGTCTTGGAAGGGTCTTCCTTGATTGGGTTGGGAATCTGGTGTCTGGGATCCTTAAATGCTCTCTGAGCTGGGTGGGGTTTTTTTTCCCCCAGATGTTTCATGACCCACCTACCCTGTTTTTCCCTGAAAATAAGACCTCCCTGGTAAAGAGCCCAGTCACCCTTTTGAGTGCATGTGCTAAAATAAGCCCCCCTGAAAATATTTAAATGCATGCGCAGCCGTTCCCCACCATTTCCTCTGGTTAGGGTTAGAGAGAGAGATCTGGAAATCAGGTAAGACGGCCAGAGGAGCCCCGTCTTGTACCACCTGCCCCCAAATAATAAGACCTCCCTGACAATAAGGCCAAATGCTTATTTCGGGCTTCAAGAAAATATAAAACAGGGTCTTGTTTTCGGGGAAACACGGTAGGTAACACCATCAGTGCTAGAAAGGAGTCGGGTTTGCAGAGAGGAGGAAGGGGAGGAGGAGGAAGAGGAGGACTATGGGGGTCCTTGATTTCCTCTGAGCTTGCTTTTTTCTTGCAGACGTTTCATGACCCAGCTAGGTAACGTCATCAGTGCTCGAAGGGAGAGGGGTTATGGGTGCTTTTGTTCTGTGCGAGACGATAGCAGAGACGGTATCCACGAGCGTGTCTTCTTTTGCATCCCCTCTTTCCTGGCTCTAGACCAAGCAAGCGGAGGCACGGTTGACTGGACCTACGACCAAGGCATTAAATACTCCTACACCTTTGAGTTGAGAGACAAGGGCCGATACGGGTTCCTGCTCCCGGCTAACCAGATCATCCCCACGGCAGAGGAGACCTGGCTTGCCCTGATGGTCATCATGGAGCACACGCGGGACCACCCCTACTAAGCCGGAGGGGCTGGGCTTACGGCGACGGCCTTGCCCCAGGCCCCATTGGCCCTCAGCCCGCATTTGGGATTCACTCAGGGGCGTCTGATTCTTACGAATGACCCCTTGGCACATCATTGGCTCGTAATGCATTTGTTGCAATTGTAGGGTGGCAGAATCTAGAGGTGGGGTCAAAGGAGGGATCAGCCTAGAATCCCTATGTAGTCACAAGCGAATTAAATTTAACTTCCCTTGAATGTCACTGGCCCTTAGATCCAACTCCTAGCAGGTGCCGATAGGCGAGAAGGTTCCTATGCATCGGGTTTTCAGCAATAAAGCAGTTTTAATTGGACCATGGCTTATGGACCTGGGTTTTTTGTGTGTGTGCCTGACACTTTTTGAACTAAGCTAGTCCAAGCGACGGGAGATAAAGGTTATTAAATCCTTTTCTGAAGTACTCGAACAAATTCTAGTTTTGGGATTTCAGTAGAATAATAAAGTTGGATGGGACCTTGGAGGTCTTCTAGTCCGGCAGCCCCCAAGCTTTTGGGCACCAGGGACCGGTTTTTCCACGGACCGGAGGGGGTGTGATTTTGTGTGCTGCCTGCATCCCACCCATGGGGCTTCGCTTGTTTGTGCGACCTGGTTTCTGGCATACTATGGTCCAGTGCCGATCCACAGACTGGGAGTTGGGGATCCCCATTCTAGTCTAACCCCAATGATGCAGGAAAACCTCCATCATTTCAGACAAATGGCTGTCCAACCTCTTCTTGAAAACCTCCGGTCCTGGAGCGCCCACAACTTCTGGAGGCGAGGAGTTCCACTGATAGATTCTTCTCATTGCCAAGAAATTTCTTCTTACTAATAAAGGAGAATCTTTGTAGCTCGGGGTTGACATGGGGGGTCCTTGGTGCTCTCTGAGGTTGCTTGTTTTCTTGTAGACATTTCATGACCCAACTAGGGAACGTCATCAGTGCTAGTAAGGGATGCAGTTTGCTGTCAAGTTTATATTCTATTTTATTAGACTATTATTGGAACATAAACTGACAGCAAACTGCCCTAGTTTGGGTCGTGAAATATCTGCAAGAAAAGAAACAAGCTCAGAGAGGATCAAGGACCCCACGTAAGTCCTCCTTAGTTCTAGGTTGCTTCTCACCTTGATTAGGTCACGAAGGTGTTTTAAGTTTTCTAGTGGTGTTTTGGGACTATTTACCTGGCACTTTCAGGCCATAGAAGGGAATACTTGTCAGTATGACAGACAGATTTTCTTGAGAGGTAGTCCTTGACGTAAAATTGATCACTTAGTGACTATTCAGAGTTATGACAGACCCCCTTAAAGGTACTTACGACCCGGTTCCAAAGTTACAATGGCCTCCTCCACCCCCCCAGTCACACGACTGCCTGTTGGTCGCTTGGCAACTGACCTCCTCTTACGACGGTTTGCTAGTCAGCTGACTCATGACATTTTTGCTGAAAATCGACATTTGCTTTCAGTTTTCAGCAAAAACTGATCCGGACGAACAGTGGCTTCGTTTAACGACTGGCGTGCTTGCTTAACAACCACGGCGGTTACCTTAGGACAGCTGTATTCACTTAATGACTGCTGCAAAAATGGTTGTTAAGATTGGGTCAGTCACTTGGGTGATTTGCTTCACGACTATCAAGACTACCGTAAACGGAGGACTACCCTATATAGGGGCTGTCCCCATTTTTATTTCAACGCTGAGCGTAAGGGTTGATCTTTTCCCTTCGAAAAGATATCCCAGCTTTAGAACAGTTTTTCAGCTTGGGCAACTTTTAAGATCTGTGGACTTCAGCTCCCAGAATTCCTCAGCCAGTATGGCTGGCTCAAGAATTCTGGGAGTCGAAGTCCATCCACAGGTCGTTAAAAGAGGCCATGGATGTTCACACCTGTGTTAACATCTTTTCTGGGCAAACCGGATGAAGCTGCTTAAAAATAAAAGCACCACCGTTCTGTATTTATTAAGAGGTAAACCATATAAAAGGCGAGCTGGACCAAGCACGAAAATGGAAGCGCTTAAGAAGAAGGAGCAGCAGCAGCCTTAATTAGCTTAATGAGTAAAGCATACAAAATCCACTGAGCAGGTCAGGTCTTCGAAGTCCTTTGGGGTCAAGGAATCCGGGCGGTGGCATGATCCGTCCTTCTGCTACACCAGATGGTTCAGTCCTTTGGGCAAAACTTCAGGCACGAAAACACACCATCCCGCCCGTTTGTCCGACCCAAGAGCAGGCCTGATCCTATGAAAAGGTTCCGGATTGCAGCCCAATGCTTGACGCTTCTAGAGAGATTGTGGGTGTTTAGCGTTCAATGTTCTTTTCAAACCTCTGTAGAAGATTCACAGTCACTCAGGTAAAGCCACAACCGCAGAATGAAACCTGGCATTTGATTTCAACCAGTCTCTTATTTCTCACTACCCCACCCCAAAGAAATTGCAGGAAGAAAAAAATATCACCGGCCAAGGTTGAAGAGCCGTTTACTTTAGCTTACCAAGCAAGAGAGGTGGATTCAACGATTCCCATCAAATTTTCTCCGTTTTTCCCAACAGTCCTGAAATCCGGAGTTTTGAGGGATCATTTTCCTTGCATTGTTTATCTGTAGCTTGACTGCCGCTGCTTTCAGGACCTATTGAGGAACGGTTACACCTGCGCTAACCATTTACATTAAATAACACACATTTTAAAAAAAATAAGAAACACTACCAGGCACCCCAAAACTGTAAGCTAAGAAGAAAATATTCTAATTCACCTGCACAATTTACAGAAGTGGATTGAGTACATTTAAAAACACGAAAGAAGCACAATAAAAACCGGCATCAAACCGCAAACCTGGTCGTAATAAAGACAGAATATTTACACACACCTCGTCTCAAACTGCCATGAAATTGCTACTGGGTCAGGATGGAAGGACGGCGGGATCAGGAAGCTGGAGAAGAGGAATCGCGAGGTTGGGTGGAGATCCTTGGGATCTCAACCTCACGACTTGTGGTGACTTGTCCTGCAAAGGAGCCGGCCACAGCCCGGAAGCCCCAATTTGGGATGCCATTACAGCCAGCCGCTCATCTATTCGTGAAGCATTTGCTCCGGGCCCTAATTCAAATAACCGAATGGACCGAAGTGCGTAGCAAGAAACAGGAAATAATTTATAGGTGGTGTCTCTAAGCAGAGGCTGGTTTACGATAACTGAGAAGCAAATATCTCTCTAGCCAAAAATTATAAAATCTCACAAACAAGAGTTGTTGTTGGGGTCTGCAAATCAAGGAAACACAGCACAAAAATCAGGAACACGGACCCCAAAAAACCCCCAGCGACACCCAAAACGAAACCCCGCAAACCTTCTTCAGTCTTTTAAAAACCACACACGATTAAGTTAATATAAAAATAGACATCTTACACAAATCTGTACAGAGAGGAAAAACACAGGGACGCTTATCGGCGTTGGGGGGGAGATAAATAGGATCGGAAGGTGTAAAGCCTCAGTCGTTTTTAAATATGTATTTTCTTTTTCTGAAAGCATGCATACCACTCGGTCTGGGCATCGCCAAAAGGACCACGATGTCATTCTCCAAGGATGGCAAACACTTGGGGTAACTGGTGGGAAGTGGGGTGACAGGGCTGCTGGAGGTTCCTTTTGGAAATTTGGGCTTTTTTTGCTGTCCAAGTTTGGGGGTTTTCCGGTGATTTGTCTCTGCATCTGCTTTAGAAGATCCTGGAGTAGTTTCTCAACCTTGGCAGCTTTAAAATGTTTAAAAAAGCTTTGCTGGCTGGAGACTTCTGGGAGTTAAAATCCACACATCTTAAAAGCTGCTAAAGTTGGGGAAAAAAAAGTGGGGAAAAAAACCCCACTGGAGAATCAGATCCAGGTGTGATAACCAAAGGAAACTTCAACCCAAAAAAAAAAAAGTTGAAAGCAAGCTTGGCTTAGCAAAACAAGGGCAGCCTCACCGCAATGGCCAAGACAGTCTTCCGGGCAGAGAGCACCTGGTGTGGGTGTGAGACAGAGATTTCCCAGGATATCCAGTGGGGATATTTTTTTATCTCCAAAGAAACTATTTGGACTATTGCATGGGGGAATCTCTTAATCTGGGAAAAATCTCTCAGGTGGGAAGTCACTCTCTATTTAAGCCAGGAATCTCCAAACTTGGCGACTTTTAAGACTTGTGGACTTCAACACCCCAGAATTCCTCATGGCTGGCTGGGGAATTCTGGGAGTTGAAGTTCACAAGTCTTAAAAGAGGCCGTGTTTGGGAACCCCTGCTCTAAGCGGATGCACATTTTTTTCAGCTCCAGAGAGGGTGTTGAGCAAAGGGAATGAATCCAGCAGCAAATGCAAGGGGGGCAGGGATTGGATGGCAGGGAGAGAGGGGGGGCACACCAGCTTCTAGGCTAGGGGGTGAGAGAGGTGGAGTATGAGAAGAGCTCAGCTGAGCAGGCAGAGCAAAGATGGTATGAAGATAGTACTCAAATGACAGCATTATGATGCCTTTGGGTGGTCTCTGGAGCAGAGACAGCCCCAACTCTGAGGGGGGCCTCCTGGGATCCAGATTCTGAGCCCCCAAAGCATTGCTTCAGCGTGGGACAAATACTGATAAATGGCCAGGATTCTTGGGGGTGGGGGGGCAGAGATGCTCTGATGTAGTCAGCTGTGGCTCCTTTGCAGGGGGGACCTTTTGTCCTGCTGCCCCACCAAGGCCAGCTGGCACACACACACCCAGGGCTAATCCCAGGCACAGAGCAAGCCAGGCCTGAAATAACCTGGCTTTCTGGCTGCTATTTCCTCATCCTGATTCAGCAGCCGACAAGAAGGAGCAGAGAAGGGAGGAAGATGGGAAGGGATTGTGCAATTCGGCTCCAAATTGCTCTCCGAAGCACAGCTTCTTCCATCTTTTTAAGGGGCTGGGGTGGGGTGGGGGGAGAGGGGGCAATGCCCATTTCCCCTGGTCTCCATCTGGCTGTTCTGCCATGCGGCCCCGATGCTGTTTTCCATTGGGGGTTGGGGGAGGAAGAGCAGCTGAGAGATTGTGCCTGCCCTTCCTTGCCCGCCCACCAGTTTGGCCCATCAAAGGAGGAGGAAGGCAGGAGGACGTGCTCTCCCCTCAGCCATACCCATCTCCCCTCCGTGGCTGCCCACAGCAGCCTTCTGGCTCTGGTGCCCTCCCACTGGGGATGATACAGGGGGCAATTTAACATAGCTCTTCCTGGGTGGTACAAGGGGGCTTTTTCGTTGGTACCATTGTAAAGGGGCAGGGAATCACCCAAGAGGGGGAGTGGGTGGGTGGAATGGGCTTTTCCATCACCAGGGTGGGCCCTTCCTTGAAAAATCCCAGCAGGCCAAAGAGCAAGACGGTAAGATGGCTCCTGGCACCATAGCTTATTTTAGCCTCATCTTATTTTTTTCCTTTCGTTTGGGGGCATCGGGGTGAAAAGACTGAAGATGGGGAACCCGAGTGTGCCACCCAGGCCCTGCCTGCCTGTTCGGTATGCCAGGCGTAAAAAGAGGGGTGGGTGGGCTTCCCATTGCAGAGTCCCAATCCCCTTCGCTTGGGGCATCGGGGTGAAAAGACTGAAGATGGGGAACCCGAGTGTGCCACCCAGGCCCTGCCTGCCTGTTCGGTATGCCAGGCGTAAAAAGAGGGGTGGGTGGGCTTCCCATTGCAGAGTCCCAATCCCCTTCGCTTGACTTTCATGATCGTCCCGTTCTCTTTCTAAGGCCCAAATAGCTTTGGAGGCAAGCCAGGAAAGGATGGGTTTTGGGTTATTGTTGTTTTTTTTTGCTCTTTTCCTGGTATATCCAAGGATTATGGGGAAGCTTCCGGAGGGGAGTGGGGGGGTGTAAACAGTCTCTGAACCCCTTTTGCTGCAGCCTGAAATTCTCCAGCTGCTTCGACACAAACTCTGCTCCAATTGCATCTGCCTCCCTCCTCCTGGCTAATTTTTCTCTAGTGCAGTCCAGTTATTCTGTGGGTCTCTCCCAAAGTCCTTGGTTGCCGGTAGAGTTAAATCATACCTTTCCTTCTTCTGTTTTTGGGGAAGAGGAAAGACGCGGGAACCCTCGGCGGGATTCAGCTCCCCCAAAACGTGCTTCCCAGCCCCACCCACCCCCCGTCCCCGCCCTGTGCAAACTACCTTCCTAAAAAGCAAAGAGGGGCCGGGCCTGTCAGGTTAAACGGCCCCGAGGAAATGGGCCCTCTTTTATTCTGGTGAAACGGTTCTGGGCTACCGCCAAGGCCTGCTTTGCAGGCTGCTGCTGCTGAGGGAGCGGGTGGTGAGAGGTGCCGTAGCTGGGTTGGCGCTGGGCAG
Organism: Ahaetulla prasina; assembly: GCF_028640845.1. NCBI lineage: Eukaryota > Metazoa > Chordata > Lepidosauria > Squamata > Colubridae > Ahaetulla > Ahaetulla prasina. The sequence continues at coordinate 100,105,249 of NC_080545.1, read as the reverse complement.
GTTCTGGCTGCTCTTCACAGCGACGGCTTTGCAATCCCGGGCGGATGATCCGCGGCTGAGGCGACCTAGGGAGAAGGGACCGGGAGGAAAGGTGATCAGGGCATGGGCTGATTTAAGCAGGAGAGCTGCGTTACGTGACCTTGGGACACTGCGGCCGTCATAAATACGAGTCAGTCGGCAAGCGTCTCAATTTGGATCATGGAGATATTGCAATAGTCATAAGTGTGGAAAATGGCCATAAGTTTCTTTTTCCTGTGCCATTGAAATTTCGAATGGTCATTAAGTGAACTGTTGTTAAATCGAGGACTATCTGTAGAAATCACATAGCACCAGGCAGGAGTTGGAAGCGCCACTATTTTGACTGTTTTTGACACACACACATGAACCAGCCAGAGTAACAATCCATTTTGGAGACCCCAGCCCCTCTGCTTTCGTCGCACAATTGAAAAATCACATTAGGGACACTGCTAATTTTTCTATCCTTTCTTCTATCCTTTTCTATACCACTTTTCGATCCTGCTCTACGGAGTGGAGAGTTGGGTCTCTGGACAGAAAGTCACTTGAAGAGACTTAGAAGCATTTGAAATGTGGATTTACAGGTGGCCATTATGTATAAGCTGGCTGGACAAAATCAGAGAGGGGGCAGGGATAAGCCACCTGGGAAAAGCCAAGGGAAATCATCAAAACCATTAAAAAAAGGCGAAAGTTAGAATATTTCAGACATTGTGATGCAACACCTTGAAAAATACGGCCTCTTTTGCTTAATCCTCCAAGGGAAGATTGAAGGCAAAGGAGGTCCAGGCAGAAGAAGAACCTTAATGGCTTCGAAATCTAAGGGACCGGTTTGGACAAAACCCAGCAGCACTTTTTTGTGAGGCTGTTAATAAAAATAGGATCGCCAACGTCCGATGATGGATCTGGTACAAGAAGAAGGGACAAACTGCGACTGTCATAAATGAATGACAACAGGGTAGCCTTCCCAAACTGACCCCTACCCACATGTGCCACCTACAACCCCGTTCGCTCCATCAGCGTGGCCGTGGAGGTGCTACCTCCAAGTGGATGGGAAGGGCAGCCCCAATGTATGTGCCAGTTGTCTGAAGTTGTTGCAGCTACTCACCAGACCAGTCACCTAGCACTGTAGCCAGGCCTGCATGAGGGTCTTGTTGAGGGCGATAGGGTGGGTGTGCCAGTACCATTTGTTGGGGGGCCCTGGCAGCAGCCATGTTATCTTCTCCTGGGTTTGTGTGCACTCTGAATCACAATTTGTCCTTCACTGTCTTTGGAGATGCTCAGTCATGCTTTTTTCAAAAGGCAACTGGACTTTCTGGGCTTTTTTTCCTTGAAGACGTGTCGCTTCTCATCCATGAAGCTTCTTCAGTTCTAATGAAAGTTTTTTCAGTTCTTCAGTTAGAACTGAAGAAGCTTCTTGGATGAGAAGCCAAATGTTTTCAGGAAAGACTAAAAAAAGCCAAGAAAGTCCAGTTGCCTTTTGGAAAAGCACCTTTGGGACAATTTGTCCTTTTAACGCAGAGCCTGGCGTGGCCTGATTGGACCCTCTTAAGCCCAGCGCAAATTCCCCCCAGAACAGCCTTTCAGGAAGGGGGTGTATATGTTTGGCCTTGTGGCTTCTGAAGACAAATGGGAGGAGGGGGGGGATGTCTTACTGGCAGGATCGCTGGGAAGCTGTTCCTCCTGCAGGTAGTACTGTATCTTTTGCAGATCCTCTGCGGTAAACCTCCACTTGTTTTCGGCGGGTTGGGGGAGAGGCGGCGGGGGGGTGGCTTTCTTCCGGACGTTCCCAGGCTGACTGGAGACCAGGCAGGAGGCGGGGAAGGAGCCGGTCACCAGGCCTTCGGGGATCTTCTGAGCAATGACTCGGAGACCTGGAGGAACGGGAGGATGACAAGATGGCAGGGAAGTCTCAAAAAATACAGATAGGTAGGACTGCAGAAACAAATAATTGCAACCAGCCTGCCTTCTTCCATGGAGGGCCTGTATGCTGCATGAACTAGAAAGCGGGCTGTGAAAGTATCTACAGATTCCTCACATCCTGAACATAAATTATTTCAACTTTTCCCCTCAAGACGATGCTATATAGGGCATTGCATGCCAAAACAACGAAACACAAAGACAGGTTTTGTCTCCCTGCCATCACTCTGCCAAACAACTAAATCTCACAACCCTTGTCTTAGGCCCTGGGATGTCAAACCACCTAGTAGGGCTGTAGTATTATTACTATCCATCTCATCTTTCTTATTACCTATGTCCTTAGCTTCTTATGATTATCACTTCGTTGTTTGTATCTCATGATTTATGTTGACTGTTTATTTGGTAGCCTATGATTATCACTGGGTGTTGTGTCTTATGATTTGTGATGATTGTATCTTATGATTATGATCATGATTCATCACTTGTTGCTTGTATGTACACTGAGAGCTTCTGTATTGGAGACAAATTCCTTGTGTGTCCAACCACACTTGGCCAGTAAAGAATTCTATTCTGTTCTAATTCTAATTCTATTCTATTATTATGTTCTATTCTATTTTCTATTCTAATTCTAATTCTTCTAATTCTTTCTAATAAACTCCATCCAACTATAGGGATGGAATCACGAGAGCCGGTCCTAACGCCAACTTCCTCCCCTTTCTCTGTGCTTCAGTGGATCCCAGCTGGGAAGGAGGTTGATCCAACCCCTCCCCCCCCCAAGCCTTCCTACCTCCAGAAAGCATGAATAGATTCTCGAAGCCCCTCTCGCACATGGTGGTGGCTGCTTGGCTGGCCACCCTCTCGTCATCGTCATACAGGATGATTATCTTCCCGTGAGCATTTTTCTAGGGGATGGAGGAGTTAAGGATCCAAAGTTCTGCGGGGAGAAGAGACAGACGGAGAAGCAGTCCTCCTCCCTCTGTTTCTCAGGGGTCCTTGGTGCTCTCTGAGCTTGGCTGTTTTCTTGCAGACGTTTCATTACCCAGCTAGGGAACATCATCACTTCATAAAAGGATACGTATTCCAAAATGCTGTTGGTGTAGGGATTCATCGTTCGGGAGAGAGTAGCGATGGGATAGGAGTGAGCTGAAAGGAAAGACAAATAAGCTAGAAAAAGGCACGAAGGAATCTGGGTCAAATAACAGAAGACGAGTCCAAAGCAAGAGGCTCTTATATGGAGATGGAGGCCGAGCTTCTACAGCAGGGCTCTCCAAACTTGGCAACTTTTCAGACTTCAACTCCCAGAATTCCTCAGCCAGCTGGGATTTCGAACAAGGGGCTGAACAGCCTGTTCAGTTGGAATTGCCGTGTCCCATTGCAGGGAGGGCTGCCCCTTCTGTCCTCCCACAAAGTGCCCCCACGGGGACACAGGGAACGCCTTTTGTTCTGACCCAGCCTTCGCAAGGAGTGATAAGCGAGTAAAACAACCCCCCTTTTTATAACAAGGCAGTAACAGTCTTTTATTCACATGGATAAACAAACAATCAAACGTAATTAGTCCCAAGAAAACTGGTTCTTGCCAAGGAATCCAAATTGCTTGCTGTATGCTAGAAAACGAATGGTTTTCTGCAACAATCGGCCCCTCCCAAACCCCCGCTATTTATGGTATTTCCCAGCCAGGGAGGGTCTGGCTTGCGTCTATGTCTGCTTTTCCCTGAGAGCCTGCTTATTGCTTTCCTTTGCTCTCCTCTCCCCTCCTCTCCTCTCACATGCACCTGGGATGGGCCCCATCTGTTCCTTCCCCTCAACTCAGCTCAGGCCCCCAAGCCAGTGGTCTCTTCACCTGGGGGAGGATGGAAGCCCCAGCTCTGCCTCTGATTCTGCTTCCTCATCAGAGCCTTCCAAAGGCTCCGAAGCTGGCCCAGGCCCTCCCTCAACCTCAACCTCCTCCTCGTCTGACTCTGCTAGCTTTGTCTCACCTCCCACAAGGTGACATTGATCGTAGGCATCTCGCTCTCGCACATCCAGCAGGAGGTAAGGGCAGTCGGGATAAGGTCCATTGTTTGGAACTGTCCCCTCCGTCTCCTTGGGGTCGCCTTTGCCCAGGTCCAGCTCACCTACCCCACTGATGACACTGGGAGAAAGAAGTAACATTATTATTATTATTATTATTTATTATATTTGTATACCGCCCATCTCCCGAAGGACTCAGGGCGGTTCACAGCCAATAAAACAACAGAAAACATGTAATACATATAAAACAGCAAAAAAGAATAAATTCAATTGATGCCCTAAAACTTTTAAATACAAATTTAAAACCCCATTTAAAACCCCTTATTTAAAAACCCCAATTTAAAACTACGTTCAAGCTAGTCCTGCTCTTCGAAACAGCAACGTCTATTATGAACCCTGTAACAAGATTTCCTTGCTGGATCTAAACTGCTGGCTTCTGCAGCTATCGGTATCGGAGAGAAAGTCTCTCAGGTGGTCAGCAGAGAGGAGAAAGACCAACACACACACCCCAATCATAGGTGTTGAGAGCATACCCCAAGGGCTGAGAATTTGGGCCCGTAGAGATTCTTAGTCCTCCAGGTCATGGTTGTCCCAAAGGTGCTTTTTTCAGGAGGCAGCTGGACTTTCTGGGTTTTTTTTTTCTTTTGAAGAAGTTTCGCATTTCATCCAAGAAGCTTCTTCTGCTCTGACAGGATAGTGGGGAATATCAATCCTTCCATTCCCTCCTATCCTGTCAGAGCGGAAGAAGCTTCTTGGATGAGAAGCGAAACATCTTTGAAACAAAAACCAAGAAAGTCCAGTTGAAAATCCTGAAAAAGCACCTTTGTGAGAATTTGGGTGTTCTGCTTACTTTTTTAGGCCTCTTGCAAAAATAAGGGTTATAAATCAAAACCTAAGTTCAGGAAGAGTGGCAGAATGGAAGCTCAAACTCCACAGCTTCAGACTAAGGTAATCTATTATCAATTCTGATGGAAGAGAATCTTTGTAGTTCAGGCTTGAACTGTGGGGTTCCTTGGTGCTCTCTGAGCTTGGTGGCTTCCCTGCAGACGTTTCATGACCCAAACTAGGTATCATCGCCGGTGCTAGAAGGGAGCGGGGTTTGTGGAGAGGAGGACAAAACTCATTTAACAACTGTGTTGCTTAGCAACAGAAATGTTGGGCTCAGTTGTGGCCATAAGTTGAGGACTATCTTGTACTGTCAATCTCTCCTTTCCAAGTGGGTTTTGCCTAAGAACTGAGCCATCGAGGGAATCCCCATGCGGAGAGAGAGGGAAGGAGAATGGGGGGAAGACAAGGAGAGAGGGAAGGGGAGGGGAGAGGAGAGGAGAGAGACCTCTGCATATCGGATACCTCTGTAAGGTGGAGCGATAGGACTCTCCAGCTCCGGTGTTGTTGATGAACAGGATGGGACTGGCCGGCTTCTCCTCAGGGCTGCCTTTGCCGTTGGTCTCTGCTTTCTCGAGATTGGTCTCTGCAGGAGCTGTGTCGCCTTCTGAAAAGGGGGCAAGTGAAAGGGGAGTACGTAACCCTCAGGCTCACATCGAGAGGTTGGAAGCGCCCCCAAGGTCCATCTCAGTTTGCTTCTCCCAGGAGGAATCTGCTTGCAAGCAGGAGTCGGGGGCACCTCTCTTTCCCCACCACTGTCCCCTTGCCACAGGAATCCCTGGATCCAAAGGGGAATACGGAGTCTTCAAGACTAATGGCCTTGAAATGCATCCGGGATTTTAATATATTTATTTGTATCCTGCCTTTGTTTTTTTTACAAAACTCAAGACACTGAACATACACTGAACATATCCTTTTCCCATTTTCCCCACAACAACAAAACAACCCTGAGAGGTGGATTGTGCTGGGAAAGAGGGACTGGCTCAAAGTCACCTAGTTGGCTTTTATGCCTAAATTGGGATTAGAACTCACGGCCTCCTGGTGATTGGCCCAAAATCATCCAGCCAGCTTTTGAGGCGGGATTAGAACTCATAGGTTCCTGTTGATTGGGCATCACCTAGCTGGCTTTCAAAGTCTGCAGGACTAGAACTCACAGTCTCCCGGGGGAGACTTTGTGGTCCAAAGTAACCCAGCCAGTAACTTTTGCACCTAAGGAGGGATTAGACCACTGTCTCCTGGTGATTGGCCCAAAGTCATCCAACTAGCATTGATGCCTAAGGCAGGACTAGAATTCACAGCCTCCTGGTTTTTAGCCTGATGGCTTAACCATTAAATCAGTTGGCTTCCCCCATTCAGATATTATATCAATCATTACATAGGCATCTAATAAGAGGCAGAAGTTTTGCATACAGAGACAGCCACCCCCCCCATGTGAAATGTGAGAACCCCATTTAAAAATCCCCCAACATTCCAAAGAGGGACTCAGATATGTCTCTGGCCTCAGGACGCAAAGCGACCATTCTGTGTATTTAATCAATGTATGTAGCTCTTGCTTGACATGCAAACCAGAATGGGACAGAGGTGAAACACAGAACAGTACAAAAATGAATTAGCACAATATAGATGAATAACCGTTAAATGTTTCTGTGCTTTATCTTGTTGTAAGCTGATCGGAGTCGCTTTGAACCACGAGATGGGCAGCAAATAAATTAGAGAGAGAGAGAGACAGACAGACAGACATAGATGATAGATAGATAGATAGATAGATAGATAGATAGATAGAAAGAAAGAAAGAAAGAAAGAAAGAAAGAAAGAAAGAAAGAAAGAAAGAAAGAAAGGACAGCTTTTAGTCAACCCCCCCTCATTATAGGAATTTAAAATAACATGAATTTAATTTGTAAGCCACCTTGTGACGAGATGGGTGGCAAACAAATTTAATAAATAAATAAATACCATCTAGTTTTTGGCCTTCTTCAGGTGGCCCTTTCAAGGTTTCATCCGACAGAGTGGCAACCTGAATCACCTGCAGGAAGAAGAAAGGGCAGAATCAGAATAGTTACACAGGGGTGTCAAACTGGAGACCCATGGACTAGAGGAGTCACACGTGGGCCACGCCCACCCCAGCTCCGTGAAGGGAAAAAAATGTCGCAAAACATCATGTGATGGCAACGTGGCGCCGCGAGTTTGATACTTGTGGCCTAGTACAATGTTTCTCAAGTCTTGACAACCTCAAGTCCCAGAATTCCCCAACTAACGATATTAAGAATGCTCGTTTCTTTAGCAATAGCACTTAGACTGAATGAACCTTCTGCTGCTTAATCAAATGTTTCTCAACTAAGGGTATTTTTAAGGTGTCTGGACTTTAACTCCTAGGATTCTGGATTGGGGGTTGGAGGGGGATGCTGACTGGGGAATTCTGGGAGTTGAAGTCCATACAATGTAAAGCTGCCAGGGTTGAGAAACACTGCTGTAGAAGTTGCAGGTGGACAAAGCCCACTCCCTACCCGGTTTCTGTACGGACCCCACTCAGCCCCCCTGAAATGGCTAGAGCTGGAAGGGTGGGGAGCATTTAATATTCATGGACAAAACCAGGAACATACCAGTTGGGCAAATGTAGACACTTTTAGTCTCTTGAAGAGCTCATCTTTCTTGTATCTATAATCTGCAAAACACAGAGGAGCATTTGGTTAATCAACTCAGTGGAGGACCCAGCTTTTAATTTCGAAAAACCTGGAATTTCCAGACAGTTTATGCATGTGTTTCAGGCACAGGTCACCAGGAACAGGAGCTGAGTTCAAAGCACTCCGAGTTTATTACATGCTACCTGTACACTAGAATCTGATTTGCTGATGGTCATGCCAAATTGGTGCTAGAAAAGGTCAAGGGAATTCATGGGGGGGATGGACTTGGGTCTCTTATGGGAACGCAGTGTCTCCAAACTGATGATGTATTTGACCCCATCCTTGGACTCTGCCTGCTCATCTCCTACAATCAGGGTCTCCAAAAGCGGCAGCTTTAAGACTTGTGGACTTCAACTCCCAGAATGCCCCAGCCAGCCATACATGGAATTCTGGGAATTGAAGTCCACAAGGCTTAAAGTTGCCAGATTTGGAAACCCCTGTCCCACATCGTGAGCTGCCCAGAGTTGTTTTAACAGGGTGGCCATGTAAATCTTTCAAATAAATCGGCAAATAAATCCAGTTCACACGCTACATTTTTCTCCAGTTTTGCTTTTTGAAATATGTACAATTCATGGAAGTGAACTTCAGCCCAATTTGAGAGCTGCCATGAAAAATTCTTTATGTCTCTAATCTTGACGCAGTTCTCCAGTTTGAGAAAACTCTACACCACAGCTGTCGTTTGAAAGTGTAGCTGTGTCTTCAGTAGGAGAGCATCTGGTTTTCTTTGTGTTTTATTTTATTTATTTATTTTGGTTATATACTGCCTTTATTATTTTTATAAACAAGTCAAGGTGGAAAACTTATCTATTACTCCTTCCTTCCTCCTCCTCTTTTCACCACAATAACCCTGTGGGGGGAGCTGGGCTGTCAGTGAAACGGGGCCCAAAGTCACCCAGTCACCCTCACAGGGTTATTGTGGTGAAAAGAGGAGAAGGAAGGAAGGCAGGAAGCTGGGTTTCAGGGCTAAGGCAGAACTAGAACTCCCTGCCTCCTGGTGATTGGCTTGAAGACACCCAGTGGACTTTCATGCCTAAAGCAAGACTAGAACTCACCATCTCCTGGTGATTGACCCAAAATCACCCAGCCAGCCAGCTCTCATTTCTAAGGTGGGACTCGAACTCACTGTCTCCTGGTGATTGGTCCAAAGACACCCAGCTGGTTTTCAGGGCTAAGGCCGGACTAGAACTCACAGTCTCCTAGTTTCTAGCATTTTTCTTCACCACTAGACCAAACTGGCTCTTGATTTCATCCATTTGAAGCAAACTTGATAGCACGGGGGTCCAACCTTGGCAACTTTAAGTCCCGTGGACTTCAACTCTCATGTATGGCTGGCTGGGGAATTCTGGGAGTTGAAATCCACAGTTCTTAAAGTTGCCAGATTGGGCACCTCTGCTGTCAATCTCTTTTAAGGGGTTTCTTCCCATTATGGGGAAGAAACAGACTCAAGCTCAACCCCTCCAAGACTGAGTGGCTGTGGATGCCGGCACCCCGGTACAGTCAGCTGCAACCGCGGCTGACTGTTGGGGGCAAGTTATTGGCCCCAATGGAGGGGGTACGCAACTTGGGTGTCCTCCTGGATGGGTGGCTGTCGTTTGACGATCATTTGGCGGCCGTATCCAGGAGGGCCTTTTACCAAGTACGCTTGGTTCGCCAGTTGCGCCCCTTCCTTGACCGGGATGCCTTATGCACGGTCACTCACGCTCTTGTCACTTCTCGTTTGGATCATTGCAATGCTCTCTACAGCTAGTCCAGAATGCAGCTGCACGGGTAATAGTGGGAGCCACTCGTTGCTCCCGAGTAACACCACTACTACGCAGTCTGCACTGGCTTCCTGTGGTCTTTCGGGTGCACTTTAAGATCTTGGTTTCCACCTTTAAAGCGCTCCATGGCTTAGGACCGGGTTACTTATGGGACTGCCTGCTGTTACCTTATGCCTCCCACCGACCCGTACGCTCACACAGAGAGGGACTTCTCAGGGTGCCGTCCGCCAAACAATGTCGGCTGGCGGCCCCCAGGGGTAGGGCCTTCTCTGTTGGAGCTCCTACGCTTTGGAACGAACTTCCCCCTGGTTTACGCCAAGTGCCTGATCTTCGGACTTTTCGCCGTGAGCTTTATTTATTCAAGCGGGACTGGCTTAAAAGTTTTATTAAATTTTAATTGGGGTTATTTATGAATTTTAGGGTTTTAAATTTTTTAAATTTCGGCCATCTTTGTAATATGCTTGGTTTTAAGTTTCTGTTTTAATGTGTATATTGTGGGTTTTTATTCTGGCTGTACACCGCCCTGAGTCCTTCGGGAGAAGGGTGGTATAAAAATCTAATAAAATAAATAAATAAAATTGCACAATTTAGCATGTGCCAAGCTCTCCCTAGGCTGACAAGCGAAGGCTTGCTGAATAGGAATGATAAAGAGTTCCAGATAATATGAGCAAAGCAAAGAAGAAGAATTACTTGACTTATTACAGAAATGGATTTTGGCACTATTTTTTAAAAAAATCTTTCATCACCTGACACTAGACTAGCCTGAAAACAAGGATGGTTTCCCATCACAATCGGACCAACAACAATAATTTATTTATTTAGTGTATAGTTTAAATAGTCAGCAAATACACACACACATACACACACATCAGACCAAGATATTTTACTGCTAAAAGTCCCATAAAAAATGCAAGCAAGCAAGCAACCACAATGATACATTTAGCAAGAGCTTCCTGACTAATCACATATAAATTTTGCACCTTTGGCTCCAATATTCTAGCAACGATCATAAAGGTCTCCCAAATCTGAGACCTTCCCGAGACGCCCACTACAATATCCATCACCCCAGCAGCCCCAAAATCACAGTTCCTCCCAAGTCCCCAGCGCAGTCTACCTGGAGCTGATTCAGAAGATCCGTTGGAGTTTTCAGACATTTTAAATCCAAGATGCAACGCTGGTTTTGTTTTTTTTTAAAAATAATCCTTTCAGACTGGCCGGAATGCCGGTTTTGCAAAAGAGAAAAAAACGTCGTCTTGTTCTTTCTCGGTTCTGTATGTCAGAGAGGACAGCACCTGCGGGTGCCTCTGTTTTGATTTTCCAGCCTTTTTTTACAACTTGACTCAAATTACAGAAGGAAGACAGAAGCAACCCTGTGCAGGCTTTTCAGATTGCCTCTTAGAGCCTCATATATCCCTGAGACAGCTCAGTTACCTAAAGCCACACACAAGGTGCTTATTCACGCAGAGAGTACACTTTTCCACCTAAGCAGAGTTGAAGCACAATGCAAGGCTCAGAGAAAAGGCACACCAGGACTGCGGAGTAGAGAGTTCAAAGCGAAAACAAGAAACGGGCAGAAACACAGCAAGGATTGTGTCAGTGTCACAACAAACCACGGCTAGTGTTTCGGCACTCAAAAGCCCTCCGTGAAAAGGAGGCCGTTATGAAACCAACTCTTTCAGCCGAACGAAGCAGCCAGGATGAACAGCACAGAGGAAGGACGCTTAAAAAGAAAAATACACTTAGAACGAGGATACCTGAAGTTCTGCCAATATGACACAATAGTTCTAAAGTCAAAGCAGGCAGTTTAGAAACCTCTTAGATGTTTTTTTCAGATTCCACCAGGACCAGCCAAAATTGCCGGCAGCAAAAGATAGTAGGAACGGTGCTCGTAACGCCTAGATAGAAAGTACCCAGCGCCCATCCCTGGTTCATTAAGTCGGTTCCCATGCGCAAAACAGACACACCCAAATTCACGATGCAGGACAAGTTAGCACTGTGGAGGAGGGGGTGGGGGGGAATTTTCTAGGCCTAATTAATGAAGGTGAGGCCAGATTATGATACTGAGTTAAATTATTCTGGGAAGACGACGGAACGTCATAAAATGGGTCTTCATGGCACTTGTGGAAGCTGAGGAGGAAAGGAAATGAATGAGAAAGAAACAGGAGGTGGAAAAGAGCCAGTCTGGTATAGTGGTAAAAGTGCTAGCCTAGAAACCAGGTACGGTGAGTTCATGCCTTGGACATGAAAGCTAGCTGGGTGACTTGGGCGAATCATCAGGAGACTGTAAGTTTTAGTCCTACCTTATACATGTAAGCTGCTGGATGACTGTGGCCAATCACCAGGAGACAGGGAGTTCTAGTCCCGCTTTAGACAAGAAAGGCAGCTGGGTGACTTGTGCCAATCACTCTCTTTCAGTCCAACTCACCTCACAAAGTTGTTGTTACAGAGAAAATAGGCGGATGAAAGAGCATTAGGTATGTTCACCTCCTTCAGTTACTTATAAAGCAAGAAAGGTTGGATTAAATTCTAATAAATGAATAAAAATAAAAACAGCGTCTTTTTGTGACTGTTCCACCAGTGTTTCCAAACTCTCAAGCAATTTGTAAATCAGTGGCCATGCTGGCTGGGGCATTCTGGGAGTTGAAGTCCACACATTTTAAAGTTGCCAAGTTTGAGAAACACTGGACTAGTCTGTGACTCCATGATTATAGAGCTGACTTTAGACATCTGAGTTCTTGTTACAGTACTCACTTCTCTTGATCTCTTCTAGTTTTTCAGTGTACTTGGTCATACTGCTACCTGTGGAAGAAAAGACACTCTGTAAGGCACTTGGGAAAGAGATGACAATCTTTACCAAAAACTTAGCTCAGCCCTCTGTTTTTATTCCAAGTTAATCATTTATGTGTAATTAACAGGGTTAGCAGGGCTGAAAAATCAGAAATATCCTCAGAACCGCCGAGTCTGGCTTTGGATGCTTTGAAATATGTATTTATGTCTCGCATATTCCTCTCCAAAGTCCTCTGAAGAGAAGCCATTTCTCCCCTGCCTATTTTTGTCCTCTCAAGAATAGATTATGTTAATAAGGCTGAGAAAAGAAAGCCGGCTTCAGGGTTGGGCTTGTAAGCAAGTTATTTATTTTACCAGGTGCACGCAGGAACCAATCCATAGTTATTCAGTCAGTGACCAGCAAAAATTATGATGTTGCCTAATTGGGTAATGAAATGTCTGCAAGAGAACCACCAAACTCAGAGAGCACCAAGACCCCACAGTTGTCAATGTTGTTATTGTCTTCCTGCCTCCCCTCCAGCATGAATGAAGTTACCTAGTTGGGTAATTAAACGTAGGAAAACAACCACCAACTCACAGAGCACCAAGGACTTCATAGTCTTCCTCCTCCTCCTCCACTTTGCACACTCCACTCCCTTCTAGAACTGATGATGTTACGTAGTTGGGTAATGAAATGTCTCCAGTAAAGGAGAATATGAGGGCTCCTTGGTGCTCTAAAAGCTTGGCTGTTTTCATTGCCGAAATGAGGTAATATCATCAGGGCAAGCCATTAAGACTATAAACCACTCCTTACTAGCACTGATGATGTTACCTAGTTGGGTCAAGAAAAGGTCCAAGCTCATAGAGCACCAAGGACCCCACAGTTTAGTAAGCTTTCAAGGGCAACCCATTCCTGGCAGCCCTTGTGCCCTCATGCCCTGATCTCATGGTGCACACACACTCTGCGTGAAGTGACAGCTTCTCTTATGAAGTCCAGCACTTGGATGTAGCAAATGAAAAACTCCTAAGCACTTTGCTGTCCCGTCAAACCTCCCCCTGCACCTCAAAAAAAAGCTGATTTTAACTTACCAGTGTCAAGGCGAGTTTTTACATGCTGGTATTTAGGATTCTGTGGGATCCTTTTGGTCAAGAACTGCTTACCAGGAGGGGGAGAAAGTGAAAAGAAAACAATCAGATAATTACCCAGGAAGAAGGGAAAAATAGTATGATTGTGATATGCACACAACTTTTGAAAACGAAGACCGCAGAACCATCATACTAAAAGATGCATGATGCTGAAACACCCAAAGTTGATACAGGTAGTCCTTGACTTACCACCATTTGCTACCATTCAGTTACAATGGCGCTGAAAAAAGTGACTTATGACCATGTTTTATGCTTACGACCATTAGGCAAGTGACATAATGGACTACTGTAATGCTCTCTACATGGGGCTCCCCTTGAAGAGCACCCGGAGGCTTCAACTGGTCCAGAATGCAGCCGCGCGGGTGATAGAGGGAGCAAGTCGAGGCTCCCATATAACACCACTCCTGCGTAGGCTGCACTGGCTTCCGGTGATCTTCCGGGTGCAATTCAAGGTATTGGTTACCACCTTTAAAGCGCTTCATGGCATGGGACCTGGTTATTTACGGGACCGCCTACTGCGACCAACGGCCTCCCAGCGACCAGTGTGCTCCCACAGAGTGGGCCTCCTTGGGATACCGCCGGCTAGACAATGTCGTCTGGCGACCCCCAGGGGGAGGGCCTTCTCTGTGGGGGCTCCAACCCTCTGGAACGAACTACCACCAGGTATCCGCCAACTCCCTGATCTCCGGACTTTTCGACGCGAGCTGAAAACATGGCTATTTCATCGCGCAGGACTGGCCTGATAGTTTTAATTGGGAATTTTAAATGGGTTTTTAAATGGAGTTAGCCTAAATTTAAATATTTCATTTTAAATTATCTTAATATTTGTAATGTTGTTTTTTATATGGCTGTAAACCGCTCTGAGTTCTTTGGGAGAAGGGCAGTCTAGAAATTTAAATAAATAAATAAATAAATAAATAATCAAAATTGGGATGCTTGGCAACTGACTCATAGTTATTTATTTATGACGGTCGCAGAGTCCTGGAGCCATGTGATCACCTTTTGTGATCTTCTAACAAGCAAAGATTCACCTTACAACTGTGGGACTATACACCTCAGTTGCCAACATCCTAAGATTTTCCTCTTGGGGGAGCAGTATCCAATGTCTACAATTCCAGCATGTCAAGAGGGGGAAAAAAAAGCCTATTATGTTTTCATTACACTAAGCCATTGCACTAAGCCATAATCCAATCTGTTTTGTTTCACTTGCCAGGTTTTTTTTTCTTTTTGATTGGCAATTTATTTAATTTTTTTTCAATGGATGAAGGTGATATTTGGGTGACCCGGTCATTTTCTCCCAAATGTGCATTTTATTCATGGGGGAATCCAAATGCTGCCTCACAGTGCTCAACTATCATCTAAAGGGGGGAAGCCAGATTCACTTAACTGTGTGATTCACTTAATAAGGGCAGCAAAAAAAAATTAATAAAATTAGATATGACTCACTTAATAATCACCTCATTTAGCAATGGAAATTTTGCTCCCAACTGTAGCCATAAGCTGAGGACTACCTGTATTTAATTGGCTCATCCAGGACAAAAGTATCTAAAAAGGTTAAATCATGGCAACTGGACCAAAGTTTGTTAACATTTTGTTACTCATCCATGTAATTTCATCAGTCAAAACGAAAAATTAGTTAGGCAGAGAGTCTGACTTTGGTCCAATTGCCATAATTTAACCTTTTTTAGATACTTTGGGCTTAGTGTTGAATAAAACCGTTACAATTTGCTTCACAATCCTGATTTCACAATATTTGCTCAAACAAATCAAGCTAAGGGACTACATTGCTAAACTTGGTTAGTCCTAATCCTATTTTGTGTGTGTGGCTTATATGTTGTATAAAGCTGCGTATTTGGTTAATTTTTGGCTCAG
Organism: Ahaetulla prasina; assembly: GCF_028640845.1. Lineage (NCBI taxonomy): Eukaryota > Metazoa > Chordata > Lepidosauria > Squamata > Colubridae > Ahaetulla > Ahaetulla prasina. Next base: position 100,090,197 of record NC_080545.1, on the reverse strand, counting down.
TATATGGCATCAACTAAAAAACTGGTTAATTGAGTTAATCTGGTATGTTTCTTGATCCCAATCAGCATGCATAAAAGACATTCCCAGAAAGAGGAAAACTGTAATTTCGGGGCTTCTCACAGGGAGGTACCTGGCCTCATTCCACCTATACTAACTTGGAACTACTCTGCCAAATATATTACTACAGCCGTGGGAATTAAATTTCAACATCTCAAGCAAACCAGGTTAGTCTACTTTCTGCTTAAGAATTTCAATTTCAGGAAGATCTAGCACCATCCAATTTCTGGAGGACAGAATTCACAGATGAATTAAATAATTAATAAAAGGAGTCGCAAAGGTGCTTTTTTTCTTTTCTTCAAACGCAACTGGATTTCCCGGTTTTTCGTTGAAGATGTTTTGCTTCTCATCCAGCTCAGACTGGATGGTGGGGAACGGAAGGACTGATATTCCTTGCAGACAGCTGGTCATTTGCATCCTTTTAAAGAGTCGCTGAGACCACTTGGAGGATTATCTGTGTCCTCAGGGTCACCTGAGTGGTGCTCCTGGTTCCCATAGTCTGCAATTTTTTTGGAAATCTGTTCATACTCCCACACCATTCAAAGGGTGTTTAGCCCAAAGTGCATGGCTAAAATCTATGGAGATTCTCAGTCGTCCAGTTCCTGTCCTATTGTTTCCTTTTGTTATATTCAATTAATGTAGTTATTACATACTCATATATAAGTATGAGTATATATATATATATATGCATAAGCATATATATATACATATATTGTATAGTTGTATAGTTATTTCATGCTTATGCTTATATATACTGTGTGACAAAATAAACAAACAAACAAACAAACAAACAAACAAACTATGGTGGTCCCAAAGGTGCTTTTGCAGGAAGCAACTGGACTTTCTGGTTTTTCTTTGAAGACGTTTCGCGTCTCATCCAAGAAGCTTCTTCAGCTCTGCCTGGATGGGGGGGAATGGAAGGATTGATACTCCTTGCAGACAGCTGGGCATTTGCATCCTTTTAGAGGGTCGTTGAGGCCACTTGGAGGTTTATCTCTGCCCTCCCTCCAACCTCCAAGTGGCCTCCAGGACTCTCTAAAAGAATGCAAATGACCAGATGATTCAAAGCCAGGCTCTCCAGCCCAAATAGCTGAGCTGCAGGATTTAAGGAGCTTCTACTCTTCAAGGAGAACATTTGTAGCTCAGGGCTGACATGCTGCTGTTCTGAGCTTGCTTGTTTTCTTGCAGACGTTTCATGACCCAACTAGGTAACATCATCAGTGCTAGTAAGGAGTGTGATTTGCTGTCAGTTTATATTCTGGGGGCTTCCCTTTCAGTGCTGCTGGGGGTGATCTTAGAGGTTCCTTGGTTGGGCTGTTTACTTGTTGGCTCTTTGGCAGTTTCTTGATTGTGGTATTGTTTACTTGATTGTGGGTCTGATGTTAACCTTGGAATTAATGTTCCAAAGGTGCTTTTTTTTTTCTTCCCAAGAGCCAACTGGACTTTCTGGTTTTTCACTGAAGACGTTTCGCTTCTCATGCAAGCGGCTTCTTCAGCTTCTGACAAGCAAAGTCAACGGGGGAAGCCAGATTCACTTAACAACCAGGTTACTCACTTATCAACTGCCAGTCATTCACTTCTCAACCATAGCAAGAGAAGTTGTAAAATGGTCGCAAAACCCACTTAACAAATATTTTACTTAACAACGGAAATCTGGATGTTCCGCTTCGGAGACCACGAAGCCCCCCCTGCTTTCATGACTGTGTTTTTTTGCGTTCGAAGTTATGTCGGCACTTTAAAGTGACGTATGAGCAGTCCTCGCACTTAACGACCGTCGCAGCATCCCGACGGTCACGTGATCAAAATTCAGACTCTTGTCGACCGATTCACATTTATGACCGTCGCAGCGTCTCGGGATGGTGTGATCCCCTTTTGCGACTTTCCGACAAGTAAAGTCAGTGGGGTCATTAAGCGAATCTCTCTCCCCCCCCCAAACAGTGACTTTGCTTGTCTGAAGCCCCGAGGTCACAAATAGCGACACGAGGACCCCAGGACACTATAACCTTCCTAAATACACGCAGTTGCCAACCGTCCAAAATTCGATCCCGTGTACGTGAGGATGCAGGAATGGTCATAAGTGCGAGGACCGAGGCTCCTAAATCTCTTTTTACAGTGCTGATGTAACTTCGAACACCAGGACTACCTGCATTCCTCCCTTCCCCATCCAGGGAGGCTCTCTGAGTGATTTGGAGCCAGTCCCACTCAACCCGGCCTACCTCGCAGGGTTGTTGTAATGGCAAAGAGAGCCAGGGGCGCTACTTACGGGTCTGAAGCCCCTAAAGTGGGCTAAATAGAGCCATATTTATTTATTTATTTAAAAAAAAGACCAGCTGCCTCCCCCCCTCAAACGCCCAATAATAGTTGTTTTAAATTCCATATCCGATTTTTTGCTTTAAATTCCAGGCTGAGCTTATCGCCGCCGCCCCCTCACTTCTGAAGCACTAGAAACGCAAAAATATAAGAAAAGGGGCCCAATGTTTGATTGACAGCCCCCTCACCGACTCCCTCAGGATACTGGGGACCCCCCCCACAGCGACGAGGCCTGAGGGAGGGGGCTTCTCTAGGGCTTCTTCAGGGCCTTCCCGGTTTGGGGGACCCCCTCAGACCTCCCCCTCCCTTAAATCTGGGGTCACGTGCCTCATCCCCCCCCCGCCCTCTGGGAAGCCCCCTCACGACCCCTCCCCCGGCGAAGCCCCCTTCTTACCTCAGGGTCGCCGATGCGCCTCCTCGCCGACATCCTGCCCAACTGTCAGCCTCGCGCACGTCCCGCCCCTCCGCCGGGCCCGCGCGCCCGCGCCAGGCCAATCCGCGCCGGCCTTCAGACCACCTCTCCTCTCCGATTGGCCGGTCCCGACGCCCGTCCGCGCTCTCTCCCCCTCCCTCCGAGCGCTGTTGCCAAGTCGGTCGCCGCCCCCCACGCCCGCGGATTTTAAAAGTCCCGGTTCGGCTTTCTCCTCCGCGCGTGCGCGTTACGGCCCATGGGCTGAGGCGAGCGTCTGCGGTATCCCCGGGTGACGAAGGACGCGTCCGCGCGCCAGGTGGAGGTTTTTTTTGTTTTGGTTCCTTTCCGAGCGGCGTTCAGGCGGGATTGTGACGTAACAGGGGCTCTTGAACGCTTCACCGCGGTGTCCTTCCGCTGAGGGGGGTCTGCACGGGAGAGGCGGGGCTCGGAGGAGGAGAAGTAGTGCCTTTGTTCCAACGCGCGTTCTGACGCGTGTTTTCCTCCTTTCTGCGTTCACACGTGTTCCGTGGGGTGCAGCCAAGGTTATTTCCCCCCCCCCTTTTTTTTGACAAGTTTTATTTATTTTTACACACATACATAATTTATGAATAGAGTATTGGCCATATCATATCTATCTATCTATCTATCATATCATATCATATCTTATACAATTCAATATATTCAAATATATATTACTTAATTACAGTTTTTGCCAAAATGTTCTTTTTTTCATCGTTTTTATTCATTTCCTAATATTTCCTTGCTCAATTTTTTTAAGCCACATCTTTCGCCCTCAAGTTCTAATTTCTCCATTTTTATTCGTGTTCATTCTCATTCATTCTTTTTTTTTTTAACTATTTCAATTTTTATCCTGATATATTCAAATATATTCAGGGTTGCCTTTCTTCCATTTCATCTTATTTATTTTTTTTCCTGATTCACCATCTCCATCCAGAGTGCTGGACTCGCAGTCTCTCATTTTCAAACCGAAATAGGAACATTAAATTTTCCAAATCACTTCTGCGTTTTCATTTATAAATCACAAATCTTGCATTCCGGACGACCCTCCCAATTAAGAGCAAGGGTGCACAGCTTCCATGGGCTCCGATGGGATCCCGCGATTTTAAATGGCAATTCTAGGTTTTTGAAGCAATTCAGTTCAAATCTTTATTGTCCATGCACAACATTAAATGCGTTAACATGGAATTTCAGCTCTAGGGGTCCCAAGTCCCTATTTTCAGTGACTTTTTACGACTTTGAAGGTTGCTAAATGATTGGTTGTAACTCGAGGGCTACCTCTATGATGGATTTGCATTCAAAGACCTCATATGATGACCCTCAAAATTTGATTTATGGAGTCCAGTAGACTTCAAGCCATTGGAGGGAGGTAAGAAATGCGGCAGGCATAAGGTCTCTATCCAGAATGCCTGCAGGAATCTGGAAAGGATAAATTGATAAATTGACAGGACACAAAGTGAGTTGTGCATGTGTGTGTGTGTCATTTTAATAGAATAGAATAGAATAGAATAGAATTTTATTGGCCAAATGTGATTGGACACACAAGGAATTTGTCTTGGTGCAGATGCTCTCAGTGTACATAAAAGAAAAGATATGTTCATCAAGGTACAACATTTACAACACAATTGATGATCAATATATCAATATAAATCATAAGGATTGCCAGCAACAAGTTATAGTCATACAGTCATAAGTGGAAAGAGATTGGTGATGGGAACTATGAAACGATTAATAGTAGTGCAGATTCAGTAAATAGTCTGACAATTAAGAGCAATTTAATGAGAGGCAACTCTTAATATTAGAATTTATTGAGCTGGGGGAAGGAAAGAAGGAAGGAGGGAAGGAGGAAGAAAGGAGGGAAAGAATAGAATTGTATTGGCCAAGTGTGATTGGACACACAAGGAATTTGTCTTTGGTGCATAGGCTCTCAGTGTACATAAAAGAAAAGATACGTTCATCAAGAATTGTAAGGTACAACACTTAATGATAGTCATAGGAAAGAAGGAAGAAAGAAGAGAAACGAGAAAAGGGAGGGACGGAGGCGAAAGAAGGAAGGAGGGGGAGAGAAAGAAAGAAGAGGAAAGAAAGGGAGAAAGATGGAGGGAGAGAGGAAAGAAAGAGAAAAAGAAAGGGAGGGAGAAAGAAAAAGAAGGAAGGAGAGGAGAGGAAGAGAAAGGAAAGAAAGAAGGAAGAAGGAAGGAAAGAAGAGGAAAGAAAGGGAGAAAGATGGAGGAGAGAGGAAAGAAGAGAAAGAAAGGGAGGGAGAAAGAAAGAAGGAAGGAGAGAGAGAAGAAAGAAAGGAAAGAAAAGAAGGAAGAAGGAAGGAAAGAAGAGGGAGAGAGGGAGGAAGGAGGCGAAGGAAGGAGGGGAGAGAGAGAAAGAAGAAAGAAGGAAAAGAAAGGAGAAAGAAAGATGGAGGGAGGAAAGAAAGAAAGAGAAAGGGAGGAAGAAAGATAGAAAAAGGAAGGAAGGAAGGAGAGAAAGAGGAAAGGAGAAAGAGGAAAAGGAAGGAAGGAAGAAAAGGAAGAGAAAGGAAAGGAGAGGGATAGAAACATAGAACATAGAATTTTTTATTGGCCAAGTGTGATTGGACACACAAGGAATTTGTCTTCAGTGCATATGCTCTCAGTGTACATAAAAGAAAAGAAAAGAAGCGAAGGAAGAGAGAAAGAAAGAGACCAGACCTTTTCTCCCTCCCCTTCCCCCCCCCCCGCCCTGATTTCCCCCCTGGGCAGCCGCCCGTTCCCACGTTTCTCCCGCCCCGCTTGCAAAAAACTCAGCTGCGTCTCCGGTTGCAAAGCTCGGACTGCGCAACCCGCGGAAGGCTCCCGAGAGGCGGGGGCAGGAGAGCCCGGGGACGCGCATGCGCCTTTCGCCCAAGCGCCTGCCTTGACTTCTTCCGGACTGTAGCTCAGGTGAGCGAGAGCGCATGTGCGTCCTTCCCCAGGACAGGGGTGGAGCGGGGGGGGGGCAAGGAGAAATAGGCGCCCCCCCTCCCTGTTTTTTCTCCGGTGCGGGGGGGGGAAGGGAGGGGGTGGATTTGGTTTTTTTTTAGGGTGAAGGAACGATTTTTTTTGAGGGGGGTGGAAACTTGCAAACAAATGCTAAAAAAAGGAACAAGGGGGCGTGTGATGTATTTGCTGGACAAAAGAATAGAATAGAATAGAATTTTTTTTTATTGGCCAAGTGTGATTGGACACACAAGGAATTTGTCTTGGTGCAGATGCTCTCAGTGTACATAAAAGAAAAGATACGTTCATCAAGGTACAACATTTACAACACAATTGATGGTCAGTATATCAATATAAATCATAAGGATTGCCAGCAACAAGTTACAGTCATACAGTCATAAGTGGAAAGAGATTGGTGATGGGAACGATGAGAAGATTAATAGTAGTGCAGATTTAGTAAATAGTTTGACAGTGTTGATGGAATTATTTGTTTAGCAGAGTGATGGCCTTCGGGGAAAAAACTGTCCTTGTGTCTAGTTGTTCTGGTGTGCAGGGCTCTGTAGCGTCGTTTTGAGGGTAGGAGTTGAAACAGTTTATGTCCAGGATGTGAGGGGTCTGTAAATATTTTCACGGCCCTCTTCTTGATTCGTGCAGTATACAGGTCCTCAATGGAAGGCAGGTTGGTAGCAATTATTTTTCCTGCAGTTCTAATTATCCTCTGAAGTCTGTGTTTTTCTTGTTGGGTTGCAGAACCGAACCAGACAGTTATAGAGGTGCAAATGACAGACTCAATAATTCCTCTGTAGAATTGGATCAGCTGAAAGAGAAGGGGTTTTTATTTGCACGCTCACACACCCACACACACCCCTCCCTAAAAAATGCACTGCTTGGGGTTGAAAGGGTCCTGCAAGATTTGGGGTTCACGAATAAAGAATATTTGTAGCTCAGGGCTCCTTTGGTGCTCTCTGAGCTTGGTGGTTTTCTTGCAGACGTTTCATGACCCAACTAGGGAACATCATCAGTGCTGCAAGGGAAAGGGAGTTGCAAAGGAGAAGGGGAAGAGAAGGAGAAGGAAAAGAAGTCGGGGGGGGGGAGACGGAGAAAAGGACTGCGGGGTCCTTGATGCTCTCTGACCTTGGTGGTTTTCTTGCAGACGTTTCATGACCCAACTAGGGAACATCATCAGTGCTGGAAGGGAGGGGGCGGTTTGTGGAGAGGAGGAGGAGGAAGGGGAGGGTAAGAGTAAGAAGGAATGAAAGTGAGAAAAATGAAGGAAGAGGAGGACTGTGGGGTCCTTGGTGCTCTCTGAGGTGGGTGGTTTCCTTGCAGGCATTTCATGACCCAACTAGGGAACATCATTAGTGCTTGAAGGGAGGAGGGTTTGTGGAGAGGAGGAGGAGGAGGAGGAGGAGGAGGAGGAAAAAGACTGTGGGGTCCTGGGTGCTCTCTGAGCTTGGTTTTTTTTGCAGACATTTCATGACCCAACTAGGTAGCATCATCAGTTCTAGGAGGGGCTCATCTATAAATAGAGCAAACACCCCCCAGCCCAGCACTGATAATGTTGCTGGCTTGCGTTATGAAAAACATCTGTAAGAAAACAGAATTGGTCTGCAGTGTCCAGGAAAAAAATGGTTATTTCTTAGAGACTTGCTTAATTATTATTATTATTATTTTTAAAAAGGGGGTATCAGTGGATGATATTCCAGAACTCAAAAACAGCCTGTTGGGGCATTTGGTGGATTCCTGTCCTCTCTGGGGATGATGGGAGCTGTAGTCCCAGCCCACCCGAAAGGATTAGTGCTGGGCAAAATCTGAGACGTGGCGTCCCAACCTCCAGAGCTGTTTTCATGCGAAGGTTTTAGTGTGGAAGAAGTCGAATTTCATTCCCCGCCCCCCCCCAAAAAGGCACTTTGGGCTGTTTTGAGGATGGAACCTCCAGGCCTGTATCCTGGCATGGTGCCAGGTGCAAAAGATCAGATTCACAGGTGGAAAAAAGTCCGATTAAACCACTTTATTGATGAAAGCCTCTGCACAGGAATTTGTCTCCACTAAGGGTTGATACCAGCTAGGAGTTAGGTAAGGGCTAGTGCAGGGGTCTGCAAACTTGGTTCTTTTAAGACTTGTGGACTTCAACTCCCAAAGCTTTGCTTTGGTGGCTGAGGAACTCTGGGAGTTGAAGTCCACAAGTCTTAAAAGAGCAAAGCTGACTGAGGAACTCTGGGACTTGAAGTCCACAAGTCTTAAAAGAGCAAAGCTGGCTGAGGAACTCTGGGAGCTGAAGTCCACAAGTTTTAAAAGAGCAAAGCTGGCTGAGGGACTCTGGGAGTTGAAGTCCACAAGTCTTAAAAGAGCAAAGCTGGCTGAGGAACTCTGGGAGTTGAAGTCCACAAGTCTTAAAAGAGCAAAGCTGGCTGAGGAACTCTGGGAGCTGAAGTCCACCAGTCTTAAAAGAGCAAAGCTGGCTGAGGAACTCTGGGAGTTGAAGTCCACCAGTCTTAAAAGAGCAAAGCTGGCTGAGGAACTCTGGGAGTTGAAGTCTTAAAAGAGCCAAGTTTGCAGACCCCTGGTTTAGTGGAATTCAAGGGAGGTTGGACCAGGTGAGGTAGAGCTGGTTGCGGGATGCTAATGGCCGACAGGTAAGCCCTCTTCCACCCTGGAGGGCGGGGGACTCTCAGAGACACACCGGGATGGGGAGCAGGAGTGAAGTTTTTCCTTGCAATCCACAGCTCCTTCTGTGCCTCCTCCCCGCCAGCCAAGTGGCAGGTAGTTCCACGAGCCAGCCAAGGAGAAGGAATGAATTTCCGACGCTCCCTGTTCGCTTCCGCTAAGCAAAGTCACTGGGGAAGCTGATGGGAAGTCAGAAGTTGCTCTCACTCCCGGTTGGCTGGCGGCAGGGGTAAAATCCAGAAGGTTCTGACAGGTTCTGGAGAACTCATAGCGGAAATTTTGAGTAGTTCGGAGAACCGGCAAATACCACCTCTGGCTGGCCCCAGGAGTGGGGAGGGAATGGGGATTTTGCAGTATCCTTCCCCTGGAGTGGGGTGGGAATGGGGATTTTGCAGTATCTTTTTCCTGGAGTGGGGAGGGAATGGGGATTTTGCAGTATCTTTTTCCTGGAGTGGGGAGGGAATGGGGATTTTGCAATATACTTCCCCTGGAGTGGGGTGGGAATGGGGATTTTGCAATATACTTCCCCTGGAGTGGGGAGGGAATGGGGATTTTGCAGTATCCTTCCCCTGGAGTGGGAAGGGAATGGAGATTTTGCAATATCCTTCCCCTGGAGTGGGGTGGGAATGGGGATTTTGCAGTATCCTTTCCCCGGAGTGGGGAGGGAATGGGGATTTTGCAATATCCTTTCCCTGGAGTGGGGTGGGAATGGGGATTTTGCAATATCCTTTCCCTGGAGTGGGGTGGGAATGGGGATTTTGCAATATTCTTCCCCCGGAGTGGGGTGGGAATGGAAATTTTGCAATATCCTTTCCCTGGAGTGGGGTGGGAATGGGGATTTTGCGGTCTCCTTCTCCTGCCCTGCCCACCAAGCCACGCCCACCAAGCCACGCCCACAGAACCAGTACTAAAAAAATTTGGATTTCACCGCTGGCTGGTGGTGTCAGGTGCGAGAGACCAGGTTCACAAGTGAAATTCCAATAAAAATCGATTTATTACCCAATAGTCCCCAGGAATATTCTCAAGTAACGGTGAGAATCCGTCCCTAGGAATGAGACACAGCTCAACGGAATCCAATGGAAGTTGGACTTGGTTCGCTTGTGACAACGTAGGAATTCTAGGCTGCTTCCTCTTCTGACGCCGCCTCCAGCCTTCTGCCATTCCTCCTCCTCCACGCAGCCGTTGGTTCCTTTCATTTTCATTTTATTTCGGCCTTCCCCTTCTATCCTTCCAGGATGAAAGAGTGGTGGATCCAAGTCGGTCTGCTGATGCTACCCCTGCTGGCCGTTTACCTCCACATCCCGCCTCCCAAGCTGTCTCCGGCTCTCCATTCCTGGCGGTCCTCGGGGAGTTTCTTCACCTACAAAAGCCAGAACATTTTTTTCAGAGGTTGTGTCAAGAATCTAAGCCAGTTCTCTCAATGGGTTGCTAGTCCTCGACTTACACGACCACAATTGAGCCCGACGTTTCCGTCGCTAAGCGAGACGCTTGTGGGGGGGTTTGCCCCGTTTTACGACCTTTCTCGCCACAGCGGTTAAGTGAATCACTGCAGCGGTTAAGTTAGTAACTCATTTTGTTAAGTGGATCTGGCTCTCCCCCGCCCCCCCATGGGCACGGCTTGTCTGACCGTCGCAAAAGGGGACAAGGGGACACGGCAAACTTCATGAGTCGGTTGCCAAGCGTCCGAATTTTGATCACGTGACCGTAGGGATGCTGCAGCGGTCGCAGGAGTGAAAAAAATGGTCGCAAGTCCCTTTTTTTTTGCCCCCCGGGTTGTTGTAACGTCAAACGGTCACTAAACGAAGGGTCGTAAGTCGAGGACTTCCTGTAATTGAATGGAGGGGCCAGTTCGATTCAGAAGTTTAAAAAAAAAAAAAAAGACATCAGATCCCAAACTTATTGGTATCTCCTTAAAGCAGTTGTGGCATTCTCCAGAAACGTCTCTGCAGTCGCAACCGCCGTAAATCCGAGACGGCGGTTGCAGAGTGGAGCTGCGTTTGGCACTCCTGGCTGTTTCGAAACCCCTTTTCTGAGCTGAATTAAATTCAAAGCACCAGGCATTTTGTGTGTGTGTGATTTAGAAAGAGGTTATTCTTGACATGTTGCCATCCTGGGTCATTAAGGGCTTGGGGGTAAAAGCAAAACGACAACCTTTAAAGGTAGGAAATCTTATCCCAACGGTGCTTTTTTCAAGAGCCAACTGGGCTTTCTGGTTTTTTTCTTTTGAAGACGTTTCGCTTCTCCTCCAAGAAGCTTCTTCCGCTCTGACTGGATGGTGGGGAATAGAAAGATTTATATTCCTTGCAGACAGCTGGGCATTTGCATCCGTTTAGAGCAGGGGTCTCCAACCTTGGTCCCTTTAAGACTTGTGGACTTCAACTCCCAGAGTCCCTCAGCCAGCAGCCCCTCCCTCCTGGGAGTCTAGAACAGGGGACTCCAATCTTGCTCCCTTTAAGACTTGTGGACTTCAACTCCCAGAGTTCCTTAGCCAGCAGCCCCTCCCTCCTGGGAGTCTAAAACAGGGGTCTCCATCCTTGGTCCCTTTAAGGCTTGTGGACTTCAACTCCCAGAGTTCCTCAGCCAGCAGCCCCTCCCTCCTGGGAGTCTAGAACAGGGGTCTCCAATCTTGCTCCCTTTAAGACTTGTGGACTTCAACTCCCAGAGTTCCTTAGCCAGCAGCCCCTCCCTCCTGGGAGTCTAGAGCAGGGGTCTCCAACCTTGGTCCCTTTAAGACTTGTGGGCTTTGCTGGCTGAGGGACTCTGGGAGTTGAAGCCCACAAGTCTTAAAGGGACCAAGGTTGGAGACCCCTGGTTTAGAAAGTCGTTGAGGCCACTTGGAGGTTTCTCAGGGTAGTCTGAGTGGTACAAAGGGTTCCTGTAGTCTGCAATTTTTTTTCCCTCTGGAAATCCATTCCTACTCCCACACCATTCCAAGGGTCTTCATCCCAAATTGCGTAGCTAAAAGCCTGTAGAGAGACTGGTTGTCCCAAAGGTGCTTTTGCAGGAAGCCAAATGGACTTTCTGGTTCCTCTTTTGAAGACATTTTGCTTCTCATCCAAGAAGCGTCTTACTCAGGCAAGTAAGAACCTCCAAGTGGCCTCGACGACCCTCTAAAAGGATGCAAATGACCAGCTGTCTGCAAGGAGTATCAATCTTTCCATTCCCCGCCATCCTGTCAGAACTGAGGAAGCTTCTCTGATGAGGAGTGAAACCTCTTCAAAGAAAAACCAGAAAGTCCAATTGCTTCTTGAAAAAAACGCACCTATGGGACAACCCTGACCTGGAGGACTGAGAATCTCTACGGACTTGTAGTAAATCTTAGCTTGTCAAGGCTAGTTTGCGGTTTAACATCTGGCAGAGGCAGAAGTTGTGGTCCAGTGATATCCTTGGCCGGGTGTGTGTGTGCAGGAAATGTACCCAGGATTCAAAGGATTCTTTTAAACACAGAGGGGCGTGCTTCCTTTTTGGCAAATTTAGATGCTAGTGTGTTTGTGTGTGTGTCACTGACTCTTTCCCCAATGTTGGACAATTTGTCCTTGTTCTGTCCTCCTTCGCCTCCGTCTGAGCGATGGCTTAATTAGCCGGCACTATCAGCTCTGGCAGCAAACTAGCGAGCGTCTGCCAAGTGTCTCTGTTATCTCCCTCGACGCCGATAAGTCACCCAGGAACAAACTTCAGCTCTTAGTCAATCGGTGGATTTGCCTGTTAGAGACACAGCAGCTCTTGTTGCCTTTATATCCTGTGGGGTGTGACTCCATGACTCAGCACTTCCTAGGCCTGCCCCACCCCTGCTTCTGTTGTTCCCGCCTCTCCTGCCTACGAAACCTAGGGTCCAGCCAGGCCTGATTGCCATCAGCTGGGTCTGAAGGCGTGGCCTGGGGGGGGAAAGAATCAGGGGACGGAGGCCTAGTTATCTCCTCCACCTGGCCTGCCTCTGGCTCCTGGAGCTGAGCCAGGGAAGCCGGTGCTCCTGAGGTAAATCCTGACGGCCTTTCCCCCTCACTTTCCAAGTCACTTTCTGGCAGGAGGGCTGGCTTGGGGGGCGCAGACACAACAGTCCTCTTCTGACACACGCGGAAGACCGCATGCAGAGATGCACCTCTGGTAATTCGGTCTTCGGGATGCTGTTCTCTTTTTGCTCGTCTGCAAATACTATTAAATTTTGGGAAACCGAACGCCCGAACTGTTTATTTCAATTTAGTTCAGAATTCACGGTTGATTTCAGGTTTAAATTGAGAACCTTCTGTTTTATTCTGGTACTCTCTGCTCGAACCCAACAGTTTCTTTAAGGAATTTTTCTTTTTTTTTAAAAAAATTTTTTATTGAATTTCCAAAAGTTAAAATACACAATACAAAAAAAAGCACAATACACACACACACAAAATCACACGCAAAGACAAACACATCAAAATTACATTACTCATAACAGCTTTTCCTACATCTCTTATCCTATTTAACCTCTATATACAGATTCTACTTCTAAGTATCTCTATAAACCAACATTCTTATTTAAATTATTTTAACCTCTATTCAGAATTTTTCTCTTTGCCTCTTTAGATTCGCCCGGCGCTGTCGGAAGTTCGGACATCGTGGTCCTCTTGCATGGATTTCCGACCTCGAGTTACGACTGGTACAAGGTGAGTGTGGGGTGGGGTGGGGGACAGAACGGGGGTGAAATGTAAAATTTGTTACTACCGGTTCTGTGGGCGTGGCTTGGTGGGGGGGTAATGTGACTGGGTGGGCGTGGCAATTTTTTTTTTTTACTTTTCAAAGCATTTTTTTCTACAACCTCTTCGGCCGAAGAAAAAATGCTTTTAAAAGGTTCTGGTGATCCCAGCTGAGTTGCCTGATCACCACAACCCTTTAAAAGCATTTTTTTAACAGCCTCTTCGGCCGAAGAAGTTATAGAAAAAATGCTTTTAAAGGGTTCTGACAATCCCAGCTGAGCCGCGTGATCATCAGAGCCTTTTTTTTTTTTTTAACTTTTAAAAGCATGTTTTCAGCTGAATAAAAAATGCTTTTAAAAGTAAAAAAAAACCTCTGATGATCGTGCTGCTCAGCTGGGCATGCAGGCGGGGGGAGGGGCAGGGATTTTTGCTACCGGTTCTCCAAACCACCTGCTGCCATGGCTACCGGATCAGGCGATCCGGTCCAAACTGGGAGCATTTCACCCCTAGGACAGAAATTTTGGGTAAGGGCAGGACGGGCTGTAGAGATGCCGTGGGAAGTAATGGCAACCCTTCGTCCCTCCCTCCCTCCTCCTCTTTCTCGTCCCGCCTGCAGATTTGGGAAGGCCTCACGCAACGATTTCATCGCGTGATCGCGCTGGATTTTGTGGGGTTTGGCTTCAGCGACAAGCCTGTGAGTACATTTCAAAGGACGCTGGGTGGTTTCTTTCTTCACTTCCTTTTTTCCCCATAAAATTGTCAACCTGTCGGAGAGGAAACGGAGCACGCGAGCTAATTCCGTCTTACGGCGAGGCTACATTAAACGGAATCTTGCCGGTTTGAAAGTGCAAACACAGCCCAAAAGTGGAACACGAGAGCACCAAACGGGAATATCGCGTGCAGGTGTTGAGACTTTGGAAAAAAGGGCAGAGAAGGGCAACTAAGATGATTAAAGGCCCAGAGACTAAAACGCATGAAGAACGGTTGCAGGAACTGGGTTTGGGTAGTCTGGAGAAATGACCCTCTTAAATATGAGCCAGTTGTCAAGCATTTGAATTTTGATCATGTGACTGTAGGGATGTGTGGTTAATGTGAAAAAGGCCATAGGTCACTTTTTTTCAGTGCTGTTCACCGCTTTGAGTTATTTGTAAAATTAATAAAGCTGGGTGACTTTGGGCCAATCATCAGGAGACGGTGAGTTGTAGTCCCGCCTTAAGCAGGAAAACCGGCTGGGTGTCTTTGGACCAATCACCAGGAGACAGTGAGTTCTAGTCCCGCCTTAAGCAGGAAAACCGGCTGGGTGTCTTTGGACAAATCACCAGGAGACAGTGAGTTCTAGTCCCGCCTTAAGCAGGAAAACCGGCTGGGTGTCTTTGGACCAATCACCAGGAAGCAGTGAGTTCTAGTACTGCCTTAGGCATGAAAGCCATCTGCGTGACTTTGGACCAATCACCAGGAGACTGGGAGTTCTAGTTCGGCCTTAGGCATGGAAACCGGCTGGGTGACTTTGGGCCAATCACCAGGAGACAGTGAGTTCTAGTCCTGCCTTAAGCAGGAAAACCGGCTGGGTGTCTTTGGACCAATCACCAGGAAGCAGTGAGTTCTAGTACTGCCTTAGGCATGAAAGCCATCTGTGTGACTTTGGACCAATCACCAGGAGACTGGGAGTTCTAGTTTGGCCTTAGGCATGGAAACCGGCTGGGTGACTTTGGGCCAATCACCAGGAGACAGTGAGTTGTAGTCCCGCCTTAGGCATGAAAGTTGGCTGGGTGTCTTTGGACCAGTCATCAGGAGACAGTGAGTTCTAGTCCCGCCTTAGGCATGAAAGCCGGCTGGGTGTCTTTGGCCCAATCACTAGGCAACTGGGAGTTCTAGTCCCGCCTTAGGCATGAAAGCCGGCTGGGTGTCTTTGGCCCAATCACTAGGCAACTGGGAGTTCTAGTCCCGCCTTAGGCATGAAAGCTGGCTGGGTGTCTTTGGCCCAATCACTAGGCAACTGGGAGTTCTAGTCTCGCCTTAGGCATGAAAGCCGGCTGGGTGTCTGGGCCAATCCCTCTCTTTCAGCCCAGCCCACCTCTCAGGGCTGTTGTTGTTGTTGTGAACATAGAAAGGAGGAAAATGTGTTGGATATGTTTGTTGCCTTGAGTTATTTGTCGAAATAATAAAGGCGGGACATAAAAAAATACTTCAATACCATTATAAAAACAGATTTGCCATTGGGGGAAACCCATCTTAGTCCCACAGAAGGGAGAGAAAGGTACCGGGAACATCTCTGGGGAGGTCAAAAGACTCAAGTTGTGATGACACAATAGAAGCCACTGGCCTTTACGCACAAACTGGGGTCTCACCTGAGTGAGGTGATTGCAGCTGCCATTTTGACGGGGGCTGTTCTGTCCTCCTTCGCCTCCGTCCGAACGATGGCTTAATTAGCTGGCACTTATCAGCTCTGGCAGCAGAATAGCCAGCGTATGCCAAGAGTCTCTGTTATCTCCCTCGACGCCGATGAGTCACCCAGGAACAAACTTCAGCTCTTAGTCAATCAGTTTAATCAATTTAGTTAGGCTAAGACACAGAAGACAAAGCTCGTATTAATCTATGGAGATCCTCAGTCAAGGGTGCTTTTTTCCCCAAGAGGTGTTCTGTCCCCCCTCGCCTCAGTCCGAGCGATGACTTAATTAGCCGGCAACTATCAGCTCTGGCAGCAAACTAGCGAGCGTCTGCCAAGTGTCTCTGTTATCTCTCTTGATGCCGATGAGTCAACCAGGAAACCAGGAACAAACAATACTTCAGCTCTAAGTCTCTCCCTCTAAGCAGTTGATTTGCTCGCCATGAAGTGGTATAGCAGCCCTTGCTGCTTTTATATCCTGTGGGGTGTGGCTCCATGACTCAGCACTTCCTAGGCCTGCCCCACCCCTGCTTCTGTTGTTCCCGCCTCTCCTGCCTACGAAACCTAGGGTCCAACCAAGCCTGATTGCCATCAGCTGGGTCTGGAGGCGTGGCCTGGGGGGGGGAAAGAGTCAGGGGACGGAGGCCTCGTTATCTCCTCCACCTGGCCTGCTTCTGGCTCCTGGAGCTGAGCCAGGGAAGCCGATGCTCCCGAGGTAAGTCCTGATGGACTTTCCCCCTCACTTTCTGGCAGGCGGCCCAGCTCCAAGTCACTTTCTGGCAGGAGGACTGGCTCGGGGGGTGCAGACACAACAGGGGCCGTCTCGGCTCCACCTGGGGTTGGGTTGGTGGTAGGGTTGAGGTTGGCCCCTGAAGTATCAGCGCTCGATTCGAACTCGGTGCCCACCTCTCTCTCTCTCTCTCTCTCTGTCTGCCTTGCAAACAGCGGCCTCACGCGTACTCCATCTTCGAACAAGCCAGCATTGTCGAAAGCCTGTTGCGCCACCTGGGCCTCCTGAACCAACGGATCAACCTCCTTTCGCACGACTACGGGGACACCGTCGCACAGGAGCTGCTCTACAGGTGTTGTGGGGACTCTTCACCACGACGAACGGGAAGTCCTCGCTCTACGACCCCCCCCCTGGGAGCGGGATTTCCGTTGCTCAGGGAAGGCGGGCATTAAGCAAGCCGTGGTTGATCAGCTCTGGCAGCAAACTAGCGGCGTCTGCCAAGTGTCTCTGTTATCTCTCTTGATGCCGATGAGTCAACCAGGAAACCAGGAAAAAGGTCACAAATAATTTTTTTTTTTATAAAAGTTTTATTTTACAATCATATCAAATAATTCATCCAATGTACAGTTATATACAATTAGTCGGGCTTGCCCAGTCACCACCCCTTTTAACACTCTTCCTCTTCTACCCCTCTTCCTTCCTCTTCTACCTTCTTCTACTTTCCAAACCTTCCTCCTTCTCTTATCTACATCCTCTCCTCCTCCACCCTACACCTTCCTTCTCCCTCTTCTACCCCTCTTCCTTCCTCTTCTCCTCTTTCCTACCTCCTACTCTCTTTTCTCCTCCACCTGGCCTGCCTCTGGCTCCTGGAGCTGAGCCAGGGAAGCCGGTGCTCCCGAGGTAAGTCCTGATGGACTTTCCCCCTCACTTTCCAAGTCACTTTCTGGCAGGCAGCCCGGCTCCAAGTCACTTTCTGGCAGGAGGACTGGCTCGGGGGGTGCAGACACAACAGGGGCCGTCTCGGCTCCACCTGGGGTTGGCTTGGTGGTAGGGTTGAGGTTGGCCCCTGAAGTATCAGCGCTCGATTTGAACTCGGTGCCCACCTCTCTCTCTCTGTCTGCCTTGCAAACAGCGGCCTCACGCCTACTCCATCTTCGAACAAGCCAGCATTGTCGAAAGCCTGTTGCGCCACCTGGGCCTCCTGAACCAACGGATCAACCTCCTTTCGCACGACTACGGGGACACCGTCGCACAGGAGCTGCTCTACAGGTGTTGTGGGAACTCTTCACCACGACGAACGGGAAGTCCTCGCTCTACGACCCCCCCCGGGAGCGGGATTTCCGTTGCTCAGGGAAGGCGGGCATTAAGCGAGCCGTGGTTGATCAGCTCTGGCAGCAAACTAGCGGCGTCTGCCAAGTGTCTCTGTTATCTCTCTGCCTCCCCGGGTCAGAAACTGGGTGGGAAGGTCACAAATAATTTTTTTTTTTTTTATAAAAAGTTTTATTTTTACAATCATATCAAATAATTCATCCAATGTACAGTTATATACAATTAGTCGGGCCTGCCCAGTCACCACCCCTTTTAACACTCTTCCTCTTCTACCCCTCTTCCTTCCTCTTCTACCTTCTTCTACTTTCCAAACCTTCCTCCCCTTCTCTTATCTACATCCTCTCCTCCCTCCACTCTACACCTTCCTTCTCCCTCTTCTACCCCTCTTCCTTCCTCTTCTCCTCTTTCCTACCTCCTACTCTCTTTTCTCCTCCACCTGGCCTGCCTCTGGCCCCTGGAGCTGAGCCAGGGAAGCCGGTGCTCCCGAGGTAAGTCCTGATGGACTTTCCCCCTCACTTTCCAAGTCACTTTCTGGCAGGCAGCCCGGCTCCAAGTCACTTTCTGGCAGGAGGACTGGCTCGGGGGGTGCAGACACAACAGGGGCCCCATCCCCACCGACTTCCCAGAACAAAATGCAGGGTATCAAAACTAACAATCATAATCCAAAATAATTCCTAAATTATAATCTCTAGTCACACCACACTTAGTCACACTCTCAATTCCCCTCTCCTTCAAAAATATATCTAATACAAAATATTTCCTAAATTTACTCATATGCTATTCGATATTTTTTTATCTGATACTTATTTTGAATATAATCAATCCACATTTTCCATTCTAAAATATATTTTTCTAGTGTATAGTCTTTCAAGTAAGCGGAGATTTTTGCCATCTCTGCCAGATTTGATACTTTGAGTGTCCATTCTTCAATTGTAGGTAATTCTTCTTTCTTCCAATACTGAGCAATCAAAAGTCTTGCGGCTGTTATTAAGTTCAAAATCAATTTAGTCTCTATAGCTGTACAGTCCATAATAATTCCTAGTAGAAAGAACTGCGGAGTAAACACAAATAATTTATTATGTGTCCTAGGGCAGGGGTCTCCAACCTTGGCAACTTTAAGCCGGGAGGACTTCAACTCCCAGAATCCCCCAGCCAGCTTTGCTGGCTGGGGAATTCTGGGAGTTGAAATCCTCCCGGCTTAAAGTTGCCAAGGTTGGAGACCCCTGTCGTAGGATGCTGCGACCGTCATAAATATGAATCGGTGGCCAGGTGTCTGAATTTTGATCGTGTGGCCACAGGGTTGCCGCCATGGTCTTTAAGTGTGAAAACCGGTCATAAGTTATTCTTTTCAACGCCGTTGTAATTTCAACCGGTCGCTATGTGAATTGCTGTTAAGTCGAGGACCGCCTCTAAACTGTCAGGAACCTTCCTGAGATTGCGCAGAGGTGGTGGTGGGGGTTTGGAGGCTGCCTTTTGGGGCCTCTGCAGAAGCTCGAGCTAGGGTTGCGAGCCCAGTCACAATACAGGCCGTCCTTGCTTACCGACGGCCCTGTTTAGTGACTCTCTGCAGTTAGGATGGTGAGGGAAACTGCCAGTCTTCGCATTTATGACCTCCACAGGTCCGTAAACCCAAGGAGGATCGTCACCGCAGGTGGGAGTTCGCTTAGCTACGGCTTCGTTTAATGTCCGAATCGCTGGTCTCAATCACGGTCACTAAATGAGGACTCACTGTATTAATTTGTAATTTCAACCTTCGGGCAAGAGACCAGGCTTATCCTCAGTTAAGATACATATACCTGAAATCCAGGTAGCCTTGAGAGTTGATGATTCTTATTGCTGTTAAAACAAAGCAGAATTCTTCTGACCCAGCTCCACAAACACAACAAACCTTCTGTATTTAAATCAATGATTCGGTAAAATAATTTCTCTCTCACCGCAGGCTAAGAAGTCTGTCCGGCAGGAAGTGAATAGTTGTCTGCCACATTTATTCATCTCCGCCCCTGGCCTTTTATCCCCAGAGCTAGGGAGGGGCTTTGCTAGCAGCGGTGGCTCTTCCGGCCTAAGGACCGGCCCATAGATTACCACTGCTCTCCTCTCCTCTTGTCTTCTGTGCATCTCTGCGTCAGGCACTGGACCCAGCTTTTTCTTCTCCTCCTCATCAGCCACCTCCAGACCTGGGGGCTCTTGACTCTCCATCTGAGGGTTAACGGACAGCCCAGGCTCTGCCCCCCCTCCTCTCTGCCAGCTCCATTCCCTCTTCCCCCTCTGACCTCTCGGGTTGCCAACAGGTCACAACAAGAACTTCCCCCAAATCTCACTTCGATGAATTGCTATATTTATATTGTATTTACTGTTTTCTCTACTTTCAGGTATGAACAGAATAGAACGGGATGCGTCCTCATCAATAGCCTGTGTCTGTCAAATGGAGGTAAGCAGATTTACGGGAAAAATCTCCCGCTAGTTCTTGTTGAAAAATTACTCGGAACATAAGAGGGTTAGTTCGGTCTTTGGTGGGGAGGAAAAGCGGAGGGGGCAGTTGGCTCCATCACAGGGGACGTCAATCAAGTTAGAGGGCAATATGCCATCACTATCCAAGTCCCCACTCCCTTTTACAGGTACAGGGGTCTTCAACTTATGATCGGTTCTCTTAGTGAACGGTCATTATAAACGGTTGCTTATGACCGTTCAAAGTTAGAACGGCACTAGAAAAAAATGGCTTAGGGCCGTTTTTCACTTATGGTTGTTGTAGCATCTCCGTGGTCACGTGACTTACATTCATATGTTTGAAAACACTTCCCTTTCTGACCGTTACAGTGTCCCAGGGTCGTTCACTTAACAACCGCGTGACTATTTATTTATTCATTTATTTATTTATTTAATTTATATACCGCCCTTCTCCCAAAGGACTCAGGGCGGTTTACAGCCAGGGTAAAAGCACAACTCAGAAAAGTTAAAAAAACTACTTAAATTGAAGGCTGAAGGAATATAAGACTATAATAAAACCCCAATAAAAATTTCATTAAGCCAGCCCTGCACGATGAAATAGACCAGTTTGTTCTCAACCTTTACAGTGCTGTGACCCCCTTTAATACAATTCCCCACGATGTGGCGACCCCCAACCGTAAAATTATTTTCATTTTGAATTGATCGCGCCTGAAGCCGTATTGGCTAGCGATCTGAACTGCTTGCGATTGCCTTGAGGACGGAGGCATTAAAGCGGAGACTCCTCCCCAATTAAGTTTATCGCGCCTGAAGCCAGATTAGGCTAGCGATTGGGAGTGATTGCAGCTGGCTTGAGAGGGAGACATCAGAGCAAAGATTTCTCTCTTTTTTAATTCATCGCGCCTGAAGCCGAATTCGGCTAGCGGTTTGAAGAGCCTGCAGCTGGCTTGTGGAGTCAACCATTGGAGCGCGATTCTTCGACTCGCAAGTATACTTCCCGTATTTCCGATGGTCTTAGGCGACCCCTGGCAAATCGCCATTCGACCCCCAACGGGGTCCCGACCCACAGGTTGAGAACCACTGAAATAGACTAACTTGACAACTGCAGTGATTCCCTTAAGGTCGTAACATGGGCCAAATTTATCACTTTAGCAACATCAATTTTGGATTCGATTCTGGTCGTAAGTCGAGGATTCCCTGTACTCCTGCCTTGACCAGGGGGTTGGACTAGAAAACCTCCAGGTCATCCTTCCAGCCCTAGGATTCTATGATTCTTTCCATATTCTTGCTGGAAAGAATATGATGAAATCCGTCTGATGAAAACAATTAAGGAAGAGAAGGATTAAGGTGGGGGGGGGGAACACATGATAGCTGTCTTCCGGTACTTGAGGGACCGTCCAGGGGTGAAATGCTCCCGGTTCGGACCGGATCGGCCTATCCGGTAGCGATGGCGGCAGGTGGTTCGGAGAACCGGTAGCAAAAATCCCTGCTCCCCACCCCACTGCCCACCGAATCTCCCGTTCGCCCGCTAGCCGCTTCTTTTAAAAAATGCTTTTAAAAAGTAAAAAAAAAAGCCTCTGACGATCCCAGCTGAGCAGCCTCATCGTCAGAGCCTTTTTTAAAAACCTTTAAAAGCATTTTTTACAACCTATTCGGCCGAATGGGTTGTAAAAAAAATGCTTTTAAAAGTAAAAAAAAAAAGATCGCAGGCTACAGCTGATCGCACACAGCGTCCGCGCACTGTTCTACTTACCCCATGCCTGCTTTTGGGGTGCACTACCTCGCATTTGGTGCGTGATGCCCACTGCACATGCAGCGAACCGTTAGTAAAGCAGTTCAGAA
The DNA here is from genome assembly GCF_028640845.1 of Ahaetulla prasina. Classification (NCBI taxonomy): domain Eukaryota; kingdom Metazoa; phylum Chordata; class Lepidosauria; order Squamata; family Colubridae; genus Ahaetulla; species Ahaetulla prasina. The sequence goes on along the minus strand of NC_080545.1, from coordinate 100,068,386 downwards.
TTCACCACTGGGGCTGTCACAGAAGCTGGGGTGACACCCAGGGACAGGACAAGAAGCAATGAGTGGATCTCCAAAGGAGATCCAATCTGGGAATCAGGAGGAATTTCCGTACAGTGAGAACAGTCGATCAGTGGAACAGTTTGCCTCCTGTTTTTTATTTATTTATTTATTTATTCAAATTTTTATACCTCCCTATCTCCCGAAGGACTCAGGGCGGTTTACAGCCCGATAAAAAATACAAATATAATACAAGATAAAACACTAATTAAAAAACTTATTTAAATAGGCCAAAATTTAAAAATTACAATTAAGACAATAAAACCCCATTAAAATTAAATTTAAAAATAAAAATAAAAATCCTAGTCCAGTCCTGCACAAATAAATAGATGTGTTTTAAGCTCGCGGCGGAAGGTTCGAAGGTCAGGAAGTTGACGAAGTCCTGGGGGAAGTTCATTCCAGAGGGTGGGAGCCCCCACAGAGAAGGCCCTTCCCCTGGGTATCGCCAGTCGGCACTGCCTGGCAGACGGCACCCTAAGGAGTCCCTCCCTGTGAGAGCGCACGGGTCGGTGGGAGGCAATTGGTGGCAGCAGACGGTCCCGTAAGTTGCAGGTGCTCCATCTGTGGAAGTTTTCAAGAAAAGATCAGACAGTTACTTGTCCGGCATGGTATAAGGTCTCCTGCTTGGGGAGGGGGTTGGATTACATGACCTCTAAGGTCCCTACCGGACCTACGATTCTGATGCAATTTAAAACTTTAGCTTTTTTTAAAATTTATTTGCATTTATATCCCGCCCTTCTCCGAAGACTATTGCTTACACGATGTTAAGCAATAGTCTTCATCCATTTGTATATTATATATTATATAGAATAGAATAGAATAGAATAGAATTTTATTGGCCAAGTGTGATTGGACACACAAGGAATTTGTCTTGGTGCATATGCTCTCAGTGTACATAAAAGAAAATTATATTTTATTATATATTATATTATATTATAATATATTATATCATATTATATATTATATATTATATATATATATCCTCTCACCGACCAGTGCGCTCTCACAGAGAGGGCCTCCTCCGGATACCGTCAGCTAAACAATGTCGGCTGGCGACCTCTAGGGGGAGGGCCTTCTCTGTGGGGGCCCCTACCCTCTGGAACGAGCTCCCTCTGGGGCTTCGTCAACTCCCCGATCTCAAGTCCTTCCGCCGCGAGCTGAAGACGTTGCTGTTTCGAAGAGCAGGACTAGCCTGAATGTAGTTTTAAATTGGATTTTTAAAAAAGGGGGTTTAAATGAGGTTTTAAATTTGTATTTAAAAGTTAGAGCATCAATTGAATTTAACTATCTATTCTTTAGCTGTTTTTTATCTATTATATGTTTTCTGTTGTTTTTTGTCTGTGAACCGCCCTGAGTCCTTCGGGAGATGGGCGGTATACAAATATAATAAATAATAATAATAATAATAATATATTATATATTATATATTAATTATATATTATATACAAAGTCAACTTATTGCCCCCAACAATCTGGGTCCAAGCTGACCTGTTTGGGCCCCATCTCCTGCCACACTTGATCATAGCCCGCCCCTCCCCACCCCCCGGATAAAGATTGTTTTCGTGGCTTGGGAAAGTTTTGGAACACATCATCTCTTAAATTTGCAGGCATCTTTCCAGAAGTCCATCATCCCAGATTCATCCAGAAGGTAATTTGCTCTGAACAGAAAAATCGCCAAGTTTAGTTGAAGAATTCCATATTTTTTTTTGGATCAGACAGTAATCCAGCCAATAAATACTCTTTGTCTGTGTTATGTCTGCTTAAGCTCTGGCAGCGAAATTTCTTTCTTGCAGCAGACAGCTTTTATTATTATTATTTTTTTTGAAAGCAGTAAAAACACCTAGAAGATAGAGATAAATACTCGGTGTAGGAAGAAAGAAATAAAAATTGCAATAGGAGTTGGTGAGCTGATTTTTACTTCCTGAATATTCTCTTTTCACACAAAGGCTGCTCCTTAAATATTAACCAGTTAAATTTATTGATACGCAACCCAGGCGGTCCTCGACTTAACGACCATAAACAAGCCCAGTTGAGACCGGACAAGCTGGAGGGAAGCCAGGTTCATTTAACGGCCACACCATTCCCTTAAGAGGGGCAGTGATTCGCTTAACAGCTGCGGCAAGAAAGGGTCGTCGAACGGGGGAAACCTCAGAACTGTCTCATTAAGCAGCAGAAATTGGGCATTCCATTGTGGTCGTATGTCAAGGAGTACCCACCTATCCTTTCATTCTGAACTGAACCGGTCTCCATTTCTTGATCTTTCTCCGCTTTGATGTTTGGAAGTCCTGAACCGCAAAATAACACGGCAAAAACGGAGCCAGTTTAGCAACCTGGAGCCAGACGCAATAGGGATTTTTAATTTTGGAAAGCCATTTTTTTCCTGCTTAGCAGCTGACCTGTTTCGCTTCCGTTTTGCTTCTGTGAAGAACCTTCTTCCTTTCCTGCCCTCTTCTTCCTCCTCTTCCTCCCCATGCAAACCGTTTCAAGGCTCCTCCTCCTGCTTTTCAGATTCTCAAAGATGGCGGGCTGCTATCGGCCATTCTTACTCGGCTAACAAACTATTTCGTCTTCACCAAAAGGTGAGTTTTGCAATTTAAAGCGTTAAAAAAAAGATTTTGGCTCTTTTAGAACAGCGTTTCTCAAATTTGGCCACTTGAAGAGAGGCAGACTTCAAATCCCTGAATTTCTGAGCCAGCTGGGGGATTCTGGGAATTGAGGTCCACCCATCTTAAAGCATGCTGGCTGGGGAATTCTGGGAGTAGAAGTTTGCTCATCTTAAAGCTAGTTAGATGATGAATTCTGGGAGTTGAAGTCCATCCATCTTAAAACAAACTGGCTGGGGAATTCTGGGAGTTGAAGTCCGCCCACCTTAAAGCATTTGGGATGGGTAATTCCGGGAGTTGAAGTCCACATGTCTTCAAGTGTCTTAAGTTTGAGAAACACTCTGCTCAAATAATCTTCCAAGCGTCCTAAAAATCGGATTATATTTAAACCCAAAGAAAGCCAATTGGATTGGAGAACTGCTCATCCTGAGTACTGAGTGGGGGGTTTGGACTTTGTGAATTCTTCACGTTGATTCCTCTCACCTTGAATCCCTCCAGCCTGGCCGAAGTCTTCGGCCCGCACACCCAGCTTTCGGAAGCCGAATTGTGGGACATGTGGACAGCCCTGCGAACAAACGACGGAAACCTTGTGGTGGGCAGGTAGGATGTTAAATCCTCAAATGCAGTACAGGTTTAGTCCTCGACTTACGACTGTCATTGAGCCTGCCAATTATGGTCGTGGGACGTGATGGCTGTAATGGGTCATCCCACGACCGGATCCAATTTTCTGATTATTATTTTTTTGTGGGGGTCATTAAATAAATATCAGTGTTTCCTACAAGGTCCCTTCCAACTCGGTTATTCTATTCTATTCTATTCTATTCTATTCTATTCTATTCTATTCTATTCTATTCTATTCTATTCTATCTTCATTCCACCTATTCTATTCTATTCTATTCTATTCTATTCTATTCTATTCTATTCTATTCTATTCTATTCTATTCCATTCCATTCCATTCCATTCCATTCCATTCCATATTTTCTATTCTATTCTATTTCATTCCATTCTATTCTGCATCCCATCCCATCCTATTCCATTCCTTATTCTATTCTATTCTATTCTATTCTATTCTATTCTATTCTATTCTATTCTATTCTATTCTATTCTATTCTATTCTATTCTATTCTATTCTATTCTAATCCCATTCCATTCCATTCCATTCCATATTTTTTATTCTATTCTATTCTATATGGAAGGGCCGGAATAGCTCAGGCTGTAAGGAGCCTGTTATTAGAACACAATAGCCTGCAATTACTGCAGGTTCAAGCCCGGCCCAAGGTTGACTCAGCCTTCCATCCTTTATAAGGTAGGTAAAATGAGGACCCAGATTGTTGGGGGGGCAATAAGTTGACTTTGTAAATATACAAATAGAATGAGACTATTGCCTTATACACTGTAAGCCGCCCTGAGTCTTCGGAGAAGGGCGGGATATAAATGTAAAAAATAAAATAAAATAAATAAAATATTTCATTCCATTCTATTCTGTATCCCATCCCATCCTATTCCATTCCTTATTCTATTCTATTCTATTCTATTCTATTCTATTCTATTCTATTCTATTCTATTCTATTCTATTCTATTCTATTCTATTCCATTCCATTCCATTCCATTCCATTCCATATTTTCTATTCCATTCCATTCCATTCCATTCCATTCCATTCCATTCCCCTTCTCTTCTCTTCCATTCCATTCCATTCCATTCCATTTCCTATTCTAATCTATTCTATTCTATTCCATTCCATTCCATATTTTCTATTCTATTCCATTCCATTCCATATTTTCTATTCCATTCCATTCCATTCCATATTTTCTATTCCATTCCATTCCATTCCATTCAATTCTATTCTATTCATTTTTTGGGGGGGGGAAATAAGTTACTGGTTTCTGGGGGAAAATGTTGTAAATTTCATGGTTAGCTGGGGAATTCTGGGAGCTGAAGTCCCTAAGCCTTAAAAGTTGCCAGGGTTGAAAGACTCCTGGTATAGTAGGGTCCCCTGTTCGAGCAGGAGGCTGGACTAGAAGACCTCTTGAGGCCCCTTCCAAGGCCGTTATCCTGGGAAATTGTTCTCGTCTTAAATTTTGCTTTGCAGCCTTTTGCACTACATCAGCCAGCGGAAGCAACACAGAGACCGCTGGGTGGGAGCCCTGCAATCCGCCTCCGTTCCCTGTGAGTAGGACGGGTTCCTCCTGGGGAGCTTTTCACGGGCTTCGTCAAAAGAGCGGGGGGGAAAAAATGTCCGACGTTTGTTTTTATTTGGGTCTTAATGTCAACGTGTGGCGCTTTCTCTCTTCCAGTACATCTGATTTATGGACCACTGGATCCGGTCAACCCTCACCTGGAATTCCTTCCGCTTTACAAGTAAGCTGGGTGGGGTGGGGGTCTCCCCCATCACATTCCAAGGACTCACCCCCCAAAAATGTGAAGGACTTTCCCCCTTTTTTTTTTTTTAAATTGAAAAAGTTTTACAAATCTTTTTTCTCCCCCGTTCCCCCCCCAGCCCCCCCCCTCCCTTCACAAAATCCCCCTCTCCCCTCCCCCCCAACTTCCCAGAACAAACACAAAGGTATAGTTAAAAATAAAACAAACATATGCTAAAATTTTTCCCTCCTAACTCAATTATACTCCTACAATTCTCATCAAATCCTAACCTCCCCCAAAACAATCAGACATAATACATCCTAATCATTCAAAGGCAGTCTGATACCTCTTAGTCTGATATCTGTTTTGAATATAGTCAATCCATTTTTTCCATTCCTTTAAATATCTTTCCTGCGTATTGTCTTTCAAAAAGGCTGAGATTTTTGCCCATCTCAGCCAAATTGGCAACTTTCAATATCCATTCTCCTATTGTAGGTACTTCTTTTTTCTTCCAAAACTGTCCTATCAGTGATCTTGCTGCTGTTATTAGATTTAAAATCAGTTTAGTCTCAAAACTACACCTTTGCACATTTGAGCTGGCTGAGAAACTCTGGGAGTTGAAGTCCACAAGTCTGAAAGTTGCCAAGGTTGGACTGGACTAGAGGACCTCCAAGGGCCTTTCCAACCGTATTGTTCTGACCTAGGCTTCCCCAGCACCACGAAGCCAATTCCTTGTCCCGATAAACCCCTTTTATTTAATTGACAGTGAATTCTTCTCCAACAAAGTCTTTCCTCTCCCAAACTCTTTCAAGATAGTTCACCGTTACCGACTTTTATCAGGCTTGGAGAGTGGCCGGGCCGATATCTTTGACGCCGCACTGTAACAGACAACACTTGGCAAGAACGCAGGAACAGCTCTTTACCTAAATGAACTAATTGTCTCCTGCAAACACCCCTCCCCTTTGCTCCTCTTTTATCCCCTCTGGGAAGGGCCGTTCACCGTCCACCTGTGGCTTTACTCCTGAGTCGACCCTTGTTCTTTAGCTGTTCCTTTCTCCTGGCAGCTCTGCACATGCCATGCATACTGGGAACAGGATCCAGCTGTTCTTCTGCCCCACCGACGTCCGACTCCGAAGGCAGCTGACAACTGTCAGATGGCCCTGGCCCCCTCTCTGCCTCCGATGCAGAGCCCTCGTCAGAACCTTCCCCAGACTCC